>NC_060139.1:263193660-263454246 GCF_021461385.2 Schistocerca piceifrons | reverse complement strand
GTAAATATGACTCTGTTGACCGTACAGTAAAGCTTGCAACAGGCAGCATGCGAAAGACACAAAGAAACAAATATTGTTAGTAATGAATACTAAAAACTGTACCAATATAGTAAAAGAAAATTAGATAGGACTAATTATGATGGTAAAACTCATGACTCTATTTGAAGTGTATTGTCTGCAAATGACAGCAATAATAAAAATTTGAAATTAGTTAAGAAGTATGCTAATGTGTACACTGTATTTAAAAGGCCATTTTTAGTAGGGCTACCAATATTGCGAAAAATGAGCAGGATTGTAACAACTCAAAAGCTTGTAACTGTTTTTTCCTTCTGGGCGAAAAGTAGAAATGGAGCCTTTGAAGATAACACAAATGATTATTTTGGACGGTATAAAAGAAAATATTCAGGCAGTGAAATGAGGAATTGATTACATGCAAATGTCATATGAAATTTATGAGAGTTAGTAAGGCACAAGTGCGGAGGATGCAGTCATCTTGAGGCCAGATCTGTCGTGCCAGAAAAAAGTATTGTTATGTAGAAACTAGTAAGTAAGCATTTAGATATTTAAGATGTTGTTGTTATTGTGGTCTTCAGTCCTGAGAGTGGTGTGATGCAGCTCTCCATGCTACTCTATCCTGTGCAAGCTTCATCTCCCAGTACCTACTGCAGCCTACATCCTTCTGAATCTGCTTAGTGTATTCATCTTTTGGTCTGCCTCTACGATTTTTACCCTCCATGCTACCCTCCAGTACTAAATGGGTGAACCATTGCTGTCTCAGAATGTGTGCTACCGTCCGATCTTTTCTTCTAGTCAGGTTGTGCCACAAATTCCTCTTCTTTCCAGTTGTATACAGTACCTCCTCATTAGTTACGTGATTTACCCATCGAATCTTCAACATTCTTCTGTAGCACCACATTTCGAAAGCTTCTATTCACTTTCTGTCTAAACTATTTATCGCCCACGTTTCACTTCCATACATGGTTACACTCAATACAAGTACTTTCAGAAACGACTTCCTGACATTTAAATCTATACTCGATGTTAACAAATTTTTCTTCTTCAGAAACGCTTTCCTTGCCATTGCCAGTCTACATTTTATATCCTCTCTACTTCGACCATCATCAGTTATTTTGCTCCCCAAGTAGCAGAACTCCTTTACTACTTTAAATGTCTCATTTCCTAATCTAATACCCTCAGCATCACCTGATTTGACTACATTCCATTATCTTCGTTTTGCTTTTGTTGATGTTCATCTTATACCCTCCTTTCAAGACACTGTCCATTCCGTTCAACTGCTCTTCCAAGTCCTTTGCTGTCTGACAGAATTACAATGTCATCGGTGAACCTCAAAGTTTTTATTTCTTCTCCATGGATTTTAATACCTACTCCAAACTTTTGTTTCCTTTATTGCTTGCTCAATATACAGATTGAATAACATCGGGGAGAGGCTACAACCCTGTCTCACTCCCTTCCCAACCACTGCTTCCCTTTCATGTCCCTCGACTCTTATAACTGCCATCTGCTTTCTATAAAAATTGTAAATAGCCTTTTGCTCCCTGTATTTTACCCCTGCCACCTTCAGAATTTGAAAGTGTGTGTTCCAGTCAACATTGTCAAAAGCTTTCTCCAAGTCTACAAATGCTAGAAACGTAGGTTTGCCTTTCCTTAATCTTTCTTCTAAGATAAGTCATAGGGTCAGTATTGCCTCACGTGTTCCAACATTTCTGCGGAATCCAAACTGATCTTCCTTGAGGTCGGCTTCTATCAGTTTTTCCATTCGTCTGTAAAGAATTTGTGTTAGTATTTTGCGGCTGTGACTTATTAAACTGATAGTTCGGTAATTTTCACATCTGTCAACACCTGCTTTCTTTGGGATTGGAATTATTCTATTCTTCTTGAATTCTGAGGGCATTTCACCTGTCTCATATATCTTGCTCACCAGATGGTAGAGTTTTGTCAGGACTGGCTCTCCCAAGGCTGTCTGTAGTTCTAATGGAATGTTGTCTACTCCAGGATGCAGATAAGAAAAGCAAAAGAAATGAAAAGTGAGAGGTTATATGAAAGGAGAATATTGTGTCTACATCATTGTACTGAAATTAACACTCAAGTGTTTATTCTGATTGCAAATAGCATGGACACCTAAATCTGTCTGTGCAACTCTGATTTCTGTTTGTTGGTATGTGTTAACAAAATATTTTGACATTAGACCACAACAGTAAATGCCTTTATTTTAATGATTACTTCACTCTCCATGACTCCCTCTCCCCTCCCCCCCCCCCCCCCCCCCCCCCCCCAATTTTGTGACATGACAAAATAAACTGCCCATATTTGAACTTCTTCAGTACTTTCTGTCAATCTTATCGGGTAAGGATCTAATATTGGGAAGCAGTGCAGCAGAAGAGGATGGACAGTTGTGGTCTAAGTGGTCTCTTTAGTAGATTTGTTGCACCTTCCAGATACCCTGCCAACAAAACAGTCCTTGGTTCACCTTCCCAAAATATTTTCTATGTGATGGTTCCAATTTAAATTGTTCATAACTGTAATCCCTAGGTAGTTAGTTGAAACAACAACCTTTAAATCTTTAAATGTAGACAAACGTGGTATTCCATTATGATCTATTGTTAGCACTATTGATTATCCGACCTGTAGGGTAAACAAACAATTGGCCACTCTCCTACAGGCATTTATAGGAAAAGCTGACATTGGTATTAAAGCTTCTGGTTATTTTCTCAAACAATTAGAAGCTCTCAGGGTGAATCCAATGGTGAGGTCAGTTTTGATTCTGTACCACTATTTACTATGATTCCTCTTAATGAGGTAATGTCACAGTTGGAAAGTATTTTCACAAACAATATTGCAAATCTCTTTAGATATTATCACACTTTCAGTGGGACTACAGATTCTATGAGCAAACTCATAGTGCGGTTATGGGGAACCCATCAGTACAGTTTAGAGATTTTTTATATGGAAAAATTAAGAGAAGCAGCCCTTCAAATGATAGAGAAGAAATCCCCACATTGGTTTCAGCATGTTGTTGACACTTTCATTATGACCTCTTGGAGAAAAAGGAAGAAAAAAAACATTGGAACTTTAGGGAACAAAGTCTAGAGAAAGTCCAGTCATACATGTAAGTACCTTCTCAGAAATTAGTCACCATCCCAAACAGGAAAGAGTGATCGAAACATTGGTGCACCAGGCAAAAAGAATATTTGAAGCAGAAACTCGATCATTTCAAACCTGCCTTGAAAAGAAATGGTGACTCTGATGAAAAGATACATAGGGCATGCCACCCTAAAATACCTGGCACTTCTAGTTAGAAAGAACCAACTAAAGAGACTTTCCCCTCTCATTTACGCAAAACAGTCATACGTCACCTGAGCAGAGTACTGAGAAGAGAAGTGAGTAAACCAACAAGTAAGGTGCACATATATTGGAACATTGCAAAGGACCTGCGCCAACTGCTTGCCACAGCAGGAGTATGTAAAATCCCTTGCATATGTAGCCAAGTGTGCATAGTAACTGCAAAAAGAAGCATTAACACCCACCTCAAGGAAAACAAGAGCAACCAAATAAAAATGATGATCAAAGTCATTTTGATAAAGATTTAAAATTAAAAAATTTCAAAGCACCAGACAAGATTTAAACCCACAACTGTTGGTGTAGGGTTATGCTACACAACCAGTTTCTGTTTTTAAAGGTATGTAGGACCACGTGAAATTCCGAATTGCCCCCCCCCCCCCCCCCCCTCCAATTACTTGCACATGAAGGCCACCAGGATGAATGGCTGCAGGGTGAGAGACCACTGACCTTAACCTACATCACCATATAGATGTTTTCTCCACCACCAGGAACCTCTTCTTGTTAGTTTTCAATAGATATTAATGATTGAGGAAAAGAGAAACTGACAAATAAGCAGAAGTGGAAACCAGTGTGGTAAGCTTTCAGGAAAGTATAGAAGAGCAGTTAGCATAAACTAGGACTAGATCTTAGTCCGTGCTCCCAACCACACCCCATACTCTTCTCCCAACAATACCTGTCGGTTCTAATCATTGGGAAGATGTATTTCATGAAATAGAGGATTGTTCAACCAATTGAGTGCTTTTACCACACAAAAATATTAAATGAGAATGAATTTGTATATAATTGTATGTTGACTACATAGTAATTTGAGGCAGAATAGTGGCTCAGTAGCACTGTGGAAAGTCATAACCAAACCATGCAAAAAACAGCAGCAGGAGCTAATAGTGGGCTCTGATTCTAAGACTATAAATGTTGCTGCCAGGCAGAAGATTAAAACTGTAGGTGAGGTGTCAAAAAGTTTTGTTAAATTACAGGTTCTGAGAATAGAGACTTCTATCTGTAATTGGCTCGTACACTTCCATAAGATTGGTGTTGTGCACTATGATAGCACAGCCATCTGGAAGGTGAGTACTAGTTCAGTCCGAGAAGAAAGGATTAAAAAATTCTTTGGATGGTTGCTAAAAAAATTCTTTAGATGGTTAATTTAAATTAACTGATTGCAGTGCTGATGTGGCTGCAGGAACTGCTCCCAAACATTTTACAGGAAGTGTAACAACAGTTTTGAAAAATATAGTTCTGCCTTTGAAATAAGACATAGTCAATTGCATTGTCTGAAAGAATTGGAGGAGGAGGGAAAGAAATTGTCTTGCTTGTTAACTGATTAAAACATCTTGAGAGGTATATTGTACATTATCCCATCTTGGAGAAGTTTGAAGAGACTTAATGTTACAACAAAAGGAAAAAGAAAGTTAGTCTCTAATGTGAAACATTACCTGTAATATAATAGCACAGATCCATTACAGTGATCAACAAAATATCCTGTGATTGCCAAGTAAATGTTTCACAGTTAATACTAGCAGTCTTGGTATATGTATTAATTTCACTAGCATATTGTGAAGTATTTAGAGTGGAGTACTAGTTAAGTCTAGTTATGTAAAGTAAATTAGTTAACTTATATCAATTTTGAATGTCCCTTCATTTGTAACTGATGTTATTTATTTCCTTTTCAGTTTGTTTCGGAGATGTTCCTCGAAAGCGAAGTCATTCTATGCCTTGCTTTGATGTCACTCGTCTCTGGAAGCGACACTCTGCCTCCGACATGCGATAGCAACATATACTGCTATGGAGAATTGCTCCACACAGTGCAGATGGCCTCAATTTTCTCCGATTCAAAAACATTCGTGGATATGAAATTGAAATATCCTCCAAATGAGACGCTCCAACGTTTTGATGAAATGATGAATCGAACAAAGAAAAATCCTACACGTTTTGATATTGAAGTTTTTCTAAATGATACATTTGAACCAGCTGGCTCTGAATTTGAGGAGTGGGATCCAGAAGATTGGGTTGAGCATCCTGCATTTCTTGACAGAATCCATGATCCAGATTTGCGTGACTGGGCTAGAAAATTGAATTTGTTGTGGAAGTTCTTGGGCAGAAAGATAAGAACTGATGTGAAAAATAATCCTGATCATTATTCAATTATATATGTGCCAAATCCTGTAATTGTCCCTGGAGGGCGATTCAGAGAGTTCTACTATTGGGATTCTTACTGGATTGTAAGGGGCCTTTTGGTGTCACAGATGTATAATACTGTTAAGGGCATGTTACATAATTTATTATCAATTGTTGACCTTTATGGATTTATTCCAAATGGTGGCAGAAAATATTATGCTATGCGCTCACAGCCTCCACTACTTATTCCTATGATAAAAAGTTATGTTGATGAGACAAAGGATATTGACTTTGTCAAGGAACATATTGTCACCATGGAGAAAGAGTTTCAACATTGGATGGTCAATCACACCATCAAAATAGAAAGAGATGGTGTTCAGTATAAATTGGCGAGATACTTTGATCTGTCCTCAGGACCTCGACCTGAGTCATACAGAGAGGATTACACAAGTGCCCAAATATTCAGAACAGCAGAAGAAAAGGAAGCATTCTATTCAGAGCTAAAAACTGCTGCTGAATCAGGTTGGGATTTTTCAACTAGATGGTTTATTTTGAATGCAACAAATAAGGGAAATCTTACAAATCTTAAAGTGAGGTACATTATTCCTGTAGACTTAAATTCAATAATATTTTGGAATGCAAAGATACTTTCTGATTTTTTTATGAATGTTGTTAATGACGCAGAAAAGTCTAGTATGTATGAAGAAATTGCTGAACAGTGGAAGGAAGCAGTGACCAAAGTTTTATGGCATGAGGAAGTTGGTGCTTGGTTGGATTACGACACAATCAATGAGATCAAGAGAGATTATTTCTACCCTTCAAATCTGGCACCATTGTGGACAGGCTGCTACTATCAAAGTGATATGACTAGTGATCGTGTGGCAAAAATTATGAAATACTTGGAGAAATCGCAAATTATGACAAATCAAGGTGGTATACCTACGACAATGGAGCACAGTGGTGAACAGTGGGACTATCCAAATGCTTGGCCCCCTCTTCAGTATATAATGATCATGGGCCTGAACGCTACTGGGGATGACTGGGCGAAAGCACTGGCACTAGAGTTGACAGAGAGGTGGGTACATTCCAACTACAAAGCTTTTAATTCATCAGAAGCAATGTTCGAAAAGTATGATGCAACTGTCCCTGGAGGTTATGGAGGTGGTGGAGAGTATGAGGTACAGCTTGGGTTTGGTTGGACAAATGGCATTATACTGGAATTTCTTGATAAATATGGTGACATACTGCAGCCCGAAGACCAGTTCAACATACAGGCTGCTAGACTGGCGGGTGTAGGCATCATGTCAGCAGCAACAAATCTTATTTTAGTCTGTCTTTCAGTGGCATTTCTGTTAAGTATATGATTGTTCTTTTAGATTATTGAAATTATTATGGCCAAATGTGACAGTAATGAATTTTTTCTCCAAATTCTGTACAAAGGAATGTTAGAAGCATCCATAAAAAGCCTTGTAGGTTTTAAAAATGTTGCTACTCTTCCCCTCAAATGAGAATGTTTATGTGTCACTTGCGTATAAGTGTTAATTTATTATTTCTGAAGATCGTGTGTTCATCTGTCTTAAATTATGTGGAGACATGTTAATATTGTTGGTTTATGTTTTCGTTCGTCTGTTGTCAGCAGCTAAGAAATGAGCTATTTTGCCCTTCAACAAAGTATTTGTTACATGTCAAAGGTGATGTTCACAATTGCTATTTGTTGATTCGATAAATCATAGGTGATATGAGTTTAATTCCTCTTATGTCCTATGTCAAACCATGTTATTTATGCCATTGTTTAACTGGCTCAAAATTTGTCACCTCTGCTGTTAATACTGTGATGTAGTCATAATTTTAATGTATCTTGAAAACTGCGGGTCTAATGTGGCCTACATACAAATTCAGGGAAGTTAAATTTTTGCTGAAAAATTGATGCTAATAATAAATCTGAACAGCATTTGTGGACTAAGTTAGTGTATTTATTGCGATGCCTATTGGTTTAATGCATTCTGATAAATATCTAAGTTATGTTCATTTTGGAGGAAATGAGGAGGTGGCAAATTGTGATCAGTATTATATCCCAGTCATAAGATGCCCAATTTTGCCCCAGACTTCTGGTAAATAGTTTTTCCCATACCAAACTTGGTTATTCAAGTGAAAAGGCACAAAATCGCAATCTAAAAGCTTCTGTATCAACCCAAATAACGGCATCCTTTTTCCATGCAACCCACATGAAGTGAAGCTAGACAAGGCCATCTGTGAAGATAAATGATAAAGACAGCCTCGCAGAGTTAGAAGTTGACAGAGTAATACTTGCGGCTGCAGTGTTCTCAGATTATGGGATGCTTGCTGCATGTGGGAGTAATAGTGGGAGGGGAGGCAAGGTTATTAATAGCACCAGCATAATGTCACTTGCTTTAGATTCATTGGTTAGTACTGTAGCGTGTGCTTTGTAAAGAAACAGTTTTTTTTTCCATCCTCTCCTGACGAAGTGAAATAATAATTACTTGCCAGTATTTCAATAGATATTTTTGTGTTAAGGATTGTTTATGTACTGTTGCCCTGACATGAGAAATGTACCCTTATGTTCTGACTGTCTACAGTTTTATTTATTTTATTGCCAGCTGGCAGGTATTATCTACTCTCAAAAGACAAGATCCTTGTATTTAGCCTCCCGGAGGTATGTTTTACCCCTCAGCAATCGTTGCCTTTGAATAGCAGAGTTTTTAAGTATTAATACAGAAGTCGACTGTTTATGCTGCCGTCATTATGCAAGATTTCTTTTATGATGTGTTGTCCTTTCTTTTTATTTATTTCCCATGTAAATATTTCACAGATACATTTCGAGATGATGCTCAAATTATATAATTATTTAAGAAGAAAAATTGGGGGTCAAGCTTGCTTGGTATAGGTATCAGTTTATACTTACCTCTATTCTTCACTCCACTTTTTATACCATTAGTTTTGCCTTGAACAAAATTAATACCTTAAAATATTAATTATCACAGAGTTGTTCCATATTAGTATAGGTCTGAAACTGAAAACAGTTGTATGTAACATTATTTTTATTAAAAATTTGTGGCATTAATTCCTTGTATGCATCTGAATTTCATGTATGTGAAATTAATATGGATACTTCCTTTATTTATTTATTTTTAATTAAAAATATGGATGTTATTTTGAACACCACATACAGTCAGTTTTATAATTTCTTTGTTTGTGTAACTGAAGTTTGATACAGCGGTATAGAACACCTTTAGTTCTAAATATTTGCAGTCCATATATAAATGATCAAAAACATTACACAAGTGTATTACAAGTGAGAAATAATGTGAGATACAAATTTTACATTCAATAAATGTATATTTTTGTGCAGTATTAAAGTGAAAGTTATAAAAATTATACATGTTGAATAATCATTATGTAATTTAAGTTGATAATGATGCTGGGTAGAATGACAGTCATTCAAAGTATCCTGTCTATTGAAATTTACTGTTTAATGTGCTACCATGAGGAGCAGAAATGAACTCTACAAACTGCTGTAATCATCTAAAGATCATGTTCCAAAATGTTAGCTTTTTTATTTTTTTATTAGTCACTTGAGTCCCCATCACAGCGTTTCTCGTAAGGAGAGTCAGCGCTCATATGTACTGCAGTTTGTACTGTTAAAACCTAAATATTCCGTTGTACTGTGTGCCTTAATCTCAACTTCAAATGGAATGTATGTAATAAGCAATTTGTGGTAGTAACAAGCTAGTGTGTGGATGATGGTTATTGCTCTCATGTGGTGTTGCTTTTCTTTGAGTTTCTGACTGAACTTCTATCTTCTAAAAATGACAGGAGAAATTCTGGTTCCTACTTAAAGCTAATTTGTACATACTTAAACTTTAAAAGTATTGAAATATGTTCTTACCAGATTAATTTTGCCTGTTGAACTAAGTACACAGGTGTCAAGTTTATTTCTTGTTTCATCAAAAACTATGTTAACTGCCTGTTGTGCTGCGTGAATTCTTTTTTAGAATAGTAACCAGTCCCCCATTTTAGTGCTTTGCCCCCATGAATATCAAGCTTATAAGCGAGGGAAAAAAATTGTGCCTGCTTGAAACACTGAATAGATGAACACCAATAATGTGACTCCATGACCCAGTGTTGTAGGTAACATTCTCTCTAATTTTAAGTTTTTTTTTTTTAGTATCTTCCTCTTGCTCTCGGGCCAAAAGAATACTTGGTTCTAAAAACTTGAAATTTTCTCAACTTTCAGTATTTGATATTACCCTTCAAACAAGTAAGTTGAAGTTTCAGTTTATTACCTACGGTTGGATGCTGTTACGGAAAGTTCAACTAAAAACAAAATGTTTACTGAGCTATTTCCTCATAAGCTCAGTGGCTACTACCAATAGAATACTGAGTGCACATAAAAGCTCAAAATGTGGTAATATCACCAGTTTATGAACAGCATGCAAGGTTTTAAATTTCAAAAAAGACTTCTCTGTAGTAATATGTAGCCATGATATTTTGTTTGTGAAGAATTATTTACAGAATTTATTCCAATGAAATAGTCATTCTGAATGAAATTTTACAGTTGACAATGAAATGTGTTGTTGGATTGTCCAAGGGTAGTAGAGAGAAGCAGACTTGGATTGTATTTTGAAGTGAATATTAAATATTAGTCTCTTACTTTCACTGCAATTTGCTGCTTCTTGAATTCACAGGGTTTTACTTGGAGCTGTAGAGTCCAACTATCTCTCTGCTATTGTGAGTAATCTGTTCTGTCACATTATTTTCCTAGAGACTGCTAGTTCTAAACTGATAGAACAACAACATCTGTTGAGTTAGTAATGGGAGATGGGAGATTTTGGGCTGACTACAAAGTTCAGTTCTGCAGTGTGGTGGATTGTATGAAAATTCCACTGTGCTTGAGACAATGCTCAGAATTAAGTGCTGCTCTCTGTTGTCATCCCAACAACCAGTAGCTCATACACCATTTCATTGGAGATTGCCTTGTCTTCTCTTTGGCATTAGTGTATCTCAGTTTCATTGTAGTCTTGATCTTACAAGGAAGTACGTAAATCCCTATAGGGTTTGAGGTAGCTCTTTTCACTACTTAGGCACTCTTTATGTGGAATGAATATGAATTCTTCCACAGAGAGTAAATTGCTGCTTTTTAGAGGCCATACTCCTAAACCTTTCTTGCAGCACCTGTGATTTTTCCAAGTAAAGTCTGTTTTATTATCAAATCATTTCTGAAAATCACTGCGTTCTTCTGTGTATAGTCTCTGTGTACCATTCTGAGTTGTCCTGCACAAATGTGTCAAGCAGAAAATATGGCATTGCTTCAAAATAGCTCCAGAATGTCACTTACATTCATGGTCCCCTTAAAATTATTTTGTAGCAACAAAAGTTTCTGCTGGTGTTGGTGGTCATTCTGTATCTTCATCTAATGAGTCAATATTTGACTGTATATAAACCAGTTGTAAGTCTGTGTATGATCTCAAGTGTAATTACCAACTGTTTGCTTCAACATTTTAAGTGTCTTTGTTACAAGTCTGTGAAGCCTGGAACTTAATCAGACCTGCTGTCCTCTCACAGGACATCACACATTTTTTGTGCAAAAAACACAGATTTGAAAATATATCTAAAAATTATGATCACATAAGCTAAAAAGTTAATTAAATCATTCCTCATGGGCTGTGTTAAGTGTTTGTCAGTGGCTACTTGTCGTGCAGGCATTGTGTGTATAATGCAGATGTCAAGGCTTTATGGATGGTGCCTTATGAGTTAAGTGTGCAGTTGTTTCACATGATGTGGTGCAACTGGATATGGTTACAGATCAGGTGCAGTCTGCCTTTAACATAATTTGTTCCAAGTACTTCATTCAGACTTACAAGTTCTTGCCTGTAGCATATTGGATAGGTTGCTGATAGCCACATATATTTGGCTATCTTAATTTTTGCTCCCAAATGGTAAAATTTAATAACACTGTTAATTTGCACATTGGCTGGACAGGGTACTGACTCCAGGTTTTACGTTCTTATGGGCTGGACTCTGTTGTATGACTGGTTACTGTGGCTAAAGAGAAGAGGCATTCAAGAAACAGCTTGCCACCCCTTGTAACTTTGTATGCAGAATTCTAGGTTTAATGTACGCATGAAAGAATTAATGCAGAGCTAAGTAGCCCAAATTGACATACTTGCTGCCACTAAAAATTCACGATTCCTTGAAGGAAAACAATTTTTTGTTTATACTACAGATTGTTACAGTTGATTAAATGTAAGGAGTTTCTCTGTGTGTGTTTGTATTATGAAAATTTTGATAGTTGAGCAGTATGAGCAATCAGTGATAAAGAAAATAAGAAATATCTGTGATATTTTTATTGATGTACACAAAGTAAGCATTTCTTAAACGTAACATTCAATTAGCGCACAGAGCAGTATTCTGCCAAATGAAACTTGACTGCATGCTGTGCTTTGGAGATTGGTTCTTGATTCTCACCCCCCCCCCCCCCCCCCCCCCCCCTCCACCAACACACATACAAAAGAATTCATGCAGCAGAAGAATTGATAGTAATTTTGGCTGTGAACTTGATTTAGATGGTTCCTTTCCTACTATTTCAGTAGTAGTATTATTATAAATTATGTTCACTGACAGATATTTTTTCTGTTTTCACCGACTATTTTAAACTTGCATTTGTTTATATGTGTATTTTCTTTTATCTTTTGACTGTATAGTGTGCAATAAACACTCTAAAATGTTTCAATATATTTTGATTATTATTTTTTATCTTATGTTTCTAAATACCCCACAAAATTTGTTGCAGCTGTCTTTGTGCTAATGTGTTAGTGCTACTTTTTTTCATCTCGGGAGAAAAATATTCACAGAAGTGTTCTTGGGTAAAAGTAAGGGCACAACAAAATTAAAGCAAAAGAAGTACCCGAGTATGAAATGCAGAATAACATAATGTATAGCCATTTGAAAGATGCTACCTTTGGAACATTCACACAAAGAAGTGCACAAACACAGTTTTACCAGTGTAATCATTTCATGCGTTCTGATTGAAGACTGAGGGTGCTGACTGTTTCACCAGTCTCAAATTTGAATGATAATGTGTAGAGAACAACACTGTGACAAGACAGATGGGAAGTAATGGTTTGTTTCCAGGTTTTAAAGATGTACATTAGTTCCTTGGGAACTGGTGAGAGCAAAGAAAGCAACATCTAGAGGTTAAAAGTACACAACCCCTGGCTACAATTGCAAAGAGTTTTTTTCATGTATCTTTATGAGTTGGATATTATTGTGGTGTAATGTTTGATTTTAAGACAGCTAAGAAAGAAATGTAGTTGACTTAAAATTTAAGTTGCATGTTGTTTGTATGGCTGAGTCACACTGTAGAAGCAATGGCATTTAAGTATACTTTCTGAAGCTGTTCAAATTCTGTTGGATTATGTGTTGACATAATTTGCTTTTACAGTAATGTAGGTTTTGCTACTGATAACCAGTGTCTGTTGGACATTGTTTATTCCTCACATGCCAACATAATGAATATTTTCTTACTTTGGATGAAGTTACAATTTCGACAACATTTCTCTTCAGCAATTTGAATGATGAATTTGTTGTTTTTTCTTTTTTTTATCCTGAATACAGTAAGAGTACAAATGCCTTCTGAAGGTAAGAAGAGGCCAGCCTTAGTGGTTATTTTTAATTTTGAAAGTTTCCTAACAGAATTTTCCATTTTATGTAGAACTTGCCAATTACATTGTCTTAAACATTTGTTGTTTATGCCTGTGTTTTACAAAACCATAATGTTTCCTTACTGTTTAAGAGCCTTCTCATGGCAAAATGTAAATATATGGTTGACTTATATGCTGTAAGTCTATCTGTTCTTCACACAGTATGAATCCCTGAACCAACTATAAGTTACACTTTTTCTAAGCAAGTGCATCTGGAGGTGCATATGTTTGTAACCTGTGTACAAAATCTGATGAAACATTTCTTAATCAGTGTAATGATACTTTATTCCCTGTCAGTAAGTATTTCATTATCTGTCCAGAATTTAATCATAACTCAGTATACCTACCGTATAAATACTGGATTAATTTGACCTACAAACATACTTATTATTTCATTTCTGCTGTTAACACTTTAAATTAGCTCAGATTACTTTAGCTGAAAAACTTTACTATAGTCTTCTTTCTGCACAATGCGATGTAAAATAGGAAAACATTTAATTTTTCCTTATTTCTCCATTTGAAAATTTTTCCGTGTTATTTCTCCATTTGGAGGAGTCTGATGCGATGAATTCATTGTCACTTATCTTGTTTGTGAAACTATTGCATTTATTTCTATTTAGCTACATTATTTTTATAATCTTTGAATTGCTGTTAAATATGTAACATTGTTTTCCTAACTTTGTCTTTCCTGTCTGTAGGCTGAAAGCCTTTCTTCTGTTTCACTTATATTTCCTGTCCGCCCCCCGGTAGCTGAGTGGTCAGCGCGACAGACTATCAATCCTAAGGGCCCGAGTTCGATTCCCGGCTGGGTCGGACATTTTCTCCGCTCAGGGACTGGGTGTTGTGTTGTCCTAATCATCATCATTTCATCCCCATTGACGCGCAAGTCGCCGAAGTGGCGTCAAATCGAAAGACTTGCACCAGGCGAACGGTCTAACCGACGGGAGACCCTAGCCACACGACATTTACATTTACTTATATTTCCTCAAATTTTTTCTTGTTTAGGATTCTTCTGGTTTAGACTCCTAACAATTTTTACACAATTAGACCATGCCATTATCTTTGGTTCTTATTTCATTACCACGCACACAATTTCTCTGCTATTCCCACTACAATTTCTCTTACCACTTTTAATGTTTTTCAGCAGCAAGTTACTTTGGTGCTTCTACAATAGTTTTGGAAGTGTTTCTTGATTTTTATTGTTGGCTCAGATGTTTAACTGCCATAGTTGTAACAATCTATTTTAGCGTTCACTTTTCACCCATACCATAGACAATATACAATTAATAACAGACATCCAATCTACGGTTGCTGAATTTGCATTAGTCATTTTCAGTTCTGCATCCACATCTACATACATACTCCGCAATCCACCATACGGTGCATGGCGGAGGGTACCTCGTACCACAACTAGCATCTTCTCTCCCTGTTCCACTCCCAAACAGAACGAGGGAAAAATGGCTGCCTATATGCCTCTGTGCGAGCCCTAATCTCTATTATCTTATCTCTGTGGTCTTTCCGCAAAATGTAACTTGGCGGCAGTAAAATTGTACTGCAGTCAGCCTCAAATGCTGGTTCTCTAAACTTCCTCAGTAGCGATTCACGAAAAGAACGCCTCCTTTCCTCTAGAGACTTCCACCCGAGTTCCTGAAGCATTTCCGTAACACTCACATGATGATCAAACCTACCAGTAACAAATCTAGCAGCCCGCCTCCGAATTTCTTCTATGTCCTCCCTCGATCCGACCTGATAGGGATCCCAAACACTCGAGCAGTACTCAAGAATAGGTCGTATTAGTGTTTTATAAGCAGTCTCCTTTACAGATGAACCACATCTTCCCAAAATTCTATCAATAAACCGAAGACGACTATCCGCCTTCCCCACAACTGCCATTACATGCTTGTCCCATTTCATATCGCTCTGCAATGTTACGCCCAAATATTTAATCAATGTGACTGTGTCAAGCGCTACACTACTAATGGAGTATTCAAACATTACAGGATTCTTTTTCCTATTCATCTGTATTAATTTGCATTTATCTATATTTAGAGTTAGCTGCCATTCTGTACACCAATCACAAATCCTGTCCAAGTCATATTGTATCCTCCCACAGTCACTCAACGACGACACCTTCCCATACACCATAGGATCATCAGCAAACAGCTACACATTGCTATCCACCCTATCCAAAAGATCACTTATGTAGATAGAAAACAATGGACCTACCACACTTCCCTGGGGCACTCCAGATGATACCCTCACCTCTGATGAACACTCACCATCGAGGACAACGTACTGGGTTCTATTACTTAAGAAGTCTTTGAGCCACTCACATACTTGGGAACCATTCCCATATGCTCGTAGCTTAGTTAGGAGTCTGCAGTGGGGCACCGAGTCAAAAACTTTCCGGAAGTCAAGGAATATGGCATCCGTCTGATACCCTTCATCCATGGTTCTCAAGATATCATGTGAAAAAAGGGTGAGTTGCATTTCGCAGGAGCGATGCTTTCTAAAGCCGTGCTGATGGATGGACAGCAACTTCTCTGTCTCAAGGAAATTCATTATATTCAAACTGAGAATATGTTCGAGAATCCTGCAACAAACCGATGTTAAGGATATTGGTCTGTAATTTTGAGGATCCGTCCTTCTACCCTTCTTATATACAGGCATCACCTGCGCTTTTTTCAAGTCACTCGGGACTTTACGTTGGGCAAGAGATTCGCGATAAATGCAAGCTAAGTAAGGAGTCAATGCAGTCGAGTACTCTCTGTAAAACCGAATTGGAATCCCATCAGGACCTGGTGATTTTATTTATTTTCAACCCATTCAGCTGCTTCACAACCCCAGGGATGTCTATCACTATGTCCTCCATACGGGAATCTGTACGAGACTCATACGGTGGTATGTTTGTATGATCCTCCTGCGTGAAAGATTTCTCAAATGCTAAATTTAAAATTTCAGCTTTCGTTTTGCTGTCTTCCATTGCCAGGCCAGACTGATTAGTGAGTGACTGGATGGAAGCCTTCGACCCGCTTACCGATTTTACGTAAGACCAGAATTTCCTTGGGTTTTCAGCAAGATGTTTTGCTAAGGTATGACGGTGGTAGTGGTTGAATGCTTTGCGGATCGCTCTTTTTACAGCAGCACGAGTCTCTACTAACTTTTGCCTGTCATTCTCCCAATCTTTCTTGTACCGCGAGTGCAACTGCTTTTGCTTCCTGAGCATTCTCCGAATTGCGCTGTTAAACCACGGTGGGTCTTTTCCGTCCGTAACCCACTTTTTCGGCACATACTTGTCCAATGCGTGATTTACAATGTGTTTAAAATTTGCCCATAATTCTTCCACGTCCATCGTACCGGAAGTAAATGAAGTCGATTCATTTACTAAGTGGGATGCTAACAACTGCTTATCTGCTCTTTCTAGTAAGAATACTCTCCTGGCCTTCTTGACCGACTTTTTAACTTTCATAACCATAGTCGTAATGACAATATCATGATCACTAATCCCTGTCTCAACACTGACACCGTCGATGAGGTCTGGTCTGTTCGTGGCTACCAGATCTAAAATATTTCCATTACGCGTTGGCCGTCGATTTAGCTGTTCAAGACAGTTTTCGGATAATGTGTTCAAAAGTAATTCACACGATGGCTTGTTTGTACCACCTGTAATGAATCCATAGACATCCCAGTCTATACTAGGTAGGTTGAAGTTGCCTCCAACTAATATAGCATGATCCGGGTACTTCTGCGATACAGAATGTAGACTCCCTTTGAATGATTCTAGAACTGTCATGGCGGAACCTGCTGGCCGGTAATAACACCACACAATTAACTTTATTTCCCCTAGCGCTGTTAAACGTGTCCAGATAACTTCACAATCACACTCTACTTCGACTTCAGTAGACACAATATTTTTGTCAACTGCTATGAAGACCCTAAGGTGTCTAATCTGTCTTTCCGATACACATTCCAACCCTCACTAAATATTTCAGAACTTGCTATCTCAGGGTTCAGCCAGGTCTCAGTCCCGAGAATAATTTGGGCGCCACATGCTTCCTGGAGGGCAGTAAATTCAGGAACTTTATTCCGAACACTCTGAAAATTTACTGCTAATATTTTGATAGCTTAAGTGTCTTTACACTGAGCGCGTCCTGATTTCCCTGCCTGCACGTCGACTGGTCAGTGTTCATCAGGACACCCCGCACTACTGCCTAGCCTAAAAAAAACCCATGTGCACACCACAAGCACTCTGCTATCTGAGTAGCTGCTTCCTTTGTGTATTGCACCCCTGACCTATCTAGAGGCGTCCAATTCCCCACCCAATAGCGCAAGTCTAGAAATCTGCAGCCAAGACCATCACAGAGCCTACGAAGCCTCTGGTTGAGACCCTCCACTCAGCTCCAAACTGAAGGACCCCAATCCACTCTGGGAACGATGCTGCAAATAGAGAGCTCTGCTTGTACCCCGCTTGTGAGGCAAGCGGTATTCACCAAATCCACCAGCCGCCTGTACGAACTGAGGATCACCTCAGAACCCAAGCGACAGGCATCATTGGTGCCAATGTGAGCACTACTTGCAGATGACTGCACCCCGTACGCTCCATAGCCACAGGCAAGGCCACTTCCACATCTTGCATGAGGCCCCCTGGCAGACAAACTGAGTGCACGTTGGATTTCTTTCCAGCCCTGTACACTATTTCCCTAAGGGGCTCCAACACCTGCCTAACGTTGGAGCTCCCAATAACCAGCAAGCCTGTGCCCCCTTGTGCCTGCTCGGGACCTGCTGAAGGAGCGGCCACCTGCCCACTGACAGGATGAACAGATGACACCTGCCCACTGACAGGATGAACAGATGAGGCCAGCCAGCCAGCCAGCCTCCACATTGGCCCTCCGCCTCAAGCGACACGAACTCGTTGCAGTCCGCCACTCACCTGAGGTGAGGGCGGCCCCAACGTGCCGGGTACACTAGAAGGTGCCTCGGTGGCTGAGTCAGTGGACGCACCAAGCGACACCTGGGGTGTCACAAGCGACGTGCCAGACCCTCCGTCGTTGCTGCACCTCGAGGCAGCAGCCTGAAGGCGGCTGACCGTGGCCAACAGCACGCTCAGCTGCTCTCGAACCGCGGCCAGTTCCTCCTCCGCCCGCACGCAGCACGCACACACCCTATCCATCCTACTGCTAATATCTAACGACTCCGCGAATTTATTCTCTACGGCTATCAATAAGCAATATTACTCCTCTCAAATATGAGAATAAGCAAGGATTTTATGTAATTAAATATGCAAGCGCACAAACACTCGAAAAGAAATTAAGAATCAAACTACTAAACAAATATAAAAGCTAAATATGTGACTCGCTACTGCACTGCTGCTGCACTGATACTTCACCAGCGGCTGCTCAAGGCTCTTTTCCACAATCAAAATGGTTTGCATCCAGAAATCAAAATATCTCCTAGATTTCTCACATGATCCCATTATGTATTAGTTAACAGAATCATTGCCGCCACTCATACCTCACCTGTCATTAAACATCATCTTTGCCTCTGTACTTACGCCTCGACTGACATCTCTGCCTAGACTCTTTGTCTTTAAATATGTCTGCTTGTGTCTGTATATGTGTGGATGGATATGTGTGTGTGCGCGCGAGTGTATACCCGTCCTTTTTCCTCCCTAAGGTAAGTCTTTCCGCTCCCGGGATTGGAATGACTCCTTACCCTCTCCCATAAAACCCACATCCTTCCGTCCTTCCCTCTCCTTCCCTCTTTCCTGATGAGGCAACAGTTTGTTGCGAAAGCTTGAATTTTGTGTGTATGTTTGTGTTTGTTTGTGTGTCTATCGACGTGCCAGCGCTTTCGTTTGGTAAGTCACATCATCTTTGTTTTTAGATATAGTTAACAGAATCATTTAGACTTGCTGCAGTGTATAGGGTGTGATAATAATAATAATAATAATAATAATAATAATAATAATAATAATAATAATAATAATAATAATAAGCAAAGGATATATTGCTACTCACCTCATGGAGGAGGCACTGAGTTACAGACAGGCACAATGTAAAAGACTGCTAAAATATTACAGCTTTCAGACAAAGAAGCCCTACTTCCACAACAGAAAACACACAAGCTCAACAACTTTCAAACACATGGCCACTGTCTCTGGGCACTGGTTCCCAACTGTGAGTGCATTAGATGTGAGCAGCAGTCTGCTGGGGTGGCTGATGGGGCTAAGGAAGTGGCTGGCGTGAGGATGGGGAGGGGTAGCAGAGTGTGCGTAAGTGCGCGCGGCGCGCGGTGGGTCACACTGTGGTGCCTGTGGAAACTTGCAAAGACATGGTGGGGACAGGATTGGCAGATAGGTGCAGACTCGGGAGGCTGTGCTGTGGATAAGGGGTGGGAGGGGGGGACTGAGGAGAGAAGCAGAGAAGAGGAAAAAAACGAGTTGGTGCATTGGTGGGATAGGAGTCAAGTGTAGTGCTGAGGTGGGAGCAGGGAAGGGGATAGGGAGGTGGACAGGTACTAGGGAAGGATGAGGCCAGGGGGAATGAGAATGAAGGATATGTTGTGAGAGTTCCTACTTGCACATTTCAGAAAAGCTGGTTTTTATAGGAAGAGGCCAGATGACATAGGCTGTGAAGCAGCCATTGAATTAAAGCACATAATATTGGGCAACATGTTGTGCAACTATGTTGTCCAGTTGTAGATAACATGGGTGATTTCACATGCAGCCCTGCCTTTGATGGGATAGGAGATGGCTGTGACAGGACTAGAGTAGGTAGTGGTAGTGGGAGGAATTATGGGACAGGTCTTACATCAAAGTTTTGCAGGGATATGAATCAAGGCACTCCAGCTGCACCCCTTCCTCCCACAGTGATCTCTATCTGTACAAATTCTGTTAGTCCTCATACCCTCAACAAACCAAGGGTACATCGCATTGATCCATTTATTGGGGTTTCTTCCCATTCATTTCCTTATGAAATGTGGGAAGAATGATTGTTGAACGCCTCTGTGTGTGCTGTAATTATTGTAATCTTATTCTTACAATCCCTATGCGAGCGACATGTAGGAAATTCCCAAATCTTGAAAACCATTGAAACTGTATGCTTCATCACTTTTCATTATACTTTAATATGCAAATTAGCTACATTTTCAAATGTAAACTAGAGATAGTTTGATATGCAAATTAATAACATCTCAATTAAATCAAATTCAAGGAGCTTGCATAAACACATTTTTATTTGCAATATAGCAACATAGACTGTGTAAGCTATTTCATTTCTTTCTTTTTTATTTCATCATTTGTAGTAAGACTTTGCATTTGGATTTGTACCAGTACAGTTTACGATGACTTCGGTGAACTATGGTAACCCCAAAGCTGACAGAACTTTCAAACACAGAGACTGTCCTAACACCTGCTGATCTTAGGAGGTGGGGGAAGTACAATGCTGCAGGTATGGGAGACTGCCCCTGGGCACTATGCCCATCATGCAAGGATGTGGGCTTGCTTACACAGTGAATCGACAGAGTACAGTACGTACGACACTCACTTCCTGGAGAAAGAAACCAGTCAGGAGCCTCACATGAAAGATCTACTACTCTGAATGTCTGCAAAATGCTTCCCTGGTCAGAGGAGGATTCCTAAATAGGTTGGGCAGCATTTTGAGGTACTTACTGCAGGAGATACAGATCTTGTAAACTTTGTAAAAGACAGGTGCCATCTCTGAAAATAATGGTCACACAGTTGAGCTGCCAGTTCGGCAAGTAGCCCAGCTTCTTTGTTTCTTTTGTTATGATGCCACAAGATAGCGTGCTAGAGGCACCGAAAATAAGTCATTATGACTTTCTGGAACATTGTGAAGGTTTTTAGACATGAGTTTTTGGGAAGTGGGGCACCACAAAACTTGGTTGGGATGGCTGCATTTTCCCTGTTTTTTTGATGGGAGTACAGTGACATCAGCTTAATTTTCTCATTGGTGGGACACTAAATGTAGCTTTCTGAATGGCAATTGCTATTTGAGGCATGAAAAACTTCAGCAGAGTTGACACACTCTACGATCTTCTGACACTTCGGATTCTGCTTTCAGTTGAAACACTCCCATAAAGTAATTTTGATTTTAGAATTTAATCAGGATTCTTAAAGGGGAGACTTCTGGTTCAGATCTCATCAGAGAACAATGCAACAGCTGCATATGAACAGGCACACTTAGCAAGCCATTGGCACAACCTGCAGCCAACACATTCACACTTCAATGATGTTGAGATTAACATGCTGCAGTGACAATATAGGTCACGATGAATTTAGTAACCTCCCGTGATTTCATGATTAGTTTAGATTTGACCAATGGGGAAGGCACAGTTGTATAATAACTTCGCTTCTGTTTTGGGCATGATGAACAATCGCTGTTGTTGAGTTGCAGCTTTTGATAGACAATTTTAAAATGTTGCAGTTAAGAAGCTGAATTTACCATTTTCATACTTCCCTATCCTAAACTTTACCAACCACAGTTCATTCAAAATTTGTTTCTTCATCTTATTATTAAAGTTTGTCATACAAGGAGTATGTACAGAATTATTTGACAATGTCTGAAAATCGTTTATTGTTAATAAACTCAGATTTATTTAATCTTTGAGTTTCATTTCATTGTTAGTCAGTCCTTTGCATAATTAGTGAAAATTTGTTATGATGCCATTGCTGGGTCAAAAATTAGCATTTATTAATTCCACTGAACACAGTTTCAATTAGCAGTGTTTCATTGGGCAGATATCTAGGTAGGCAACTAGCTAGCATCATTAATCTCCGTTTAACAGAGTGGGTTTCGTAACCTCCTTGCAATACCTCCCCTCGATGTAAAAAAATTCTTCTACTCCTCTATCCCAAATTCTTGCATCCCATCTCCCAGAGAGAAACTCTTACTCTTCAGCACTCAGAAACGTACTCACACCACCATGCAGAATGTAGAACCTAAACAGACACAAAAAACTGTCATGAAACTTTCCTCTAAAAGCCTCAGTTCCACAGAAGTATCAGTACTTTCCAAAGATCTTATCTGTTGCCCCCCTCCCAAACTGAATCATGATGGGCTTGTTAAAGGCCTCTCTTTTCTCGTCCCTACAGTAGAAACACCTTTTCACCACCAATCGTACCAAACACTCTCAATCCAAAACCAATACTGAACGCTGCCTGACTCAGTTCACTCCCCCGTCTAACTGTGATCCACCACCACTGCCCCCAAGTTGCACCCTCTAACTTTCCAGAATTTGCTAACCTCTAACCTTGTCTCATATTCATTCCCCAAATCCTTCAGTATGGAAACCAACATTACATCCACAGAAAGAACTGTAAACCTGACTATACAGTCCTACCTGCTGACAAACGCTCCATGACTGTGATCACAAACTGCTGGAATTATCTAGTGAGGGGACTTTGCCAGCTGCCAGGTGCATCCATCTACAAACCCTGCCACAATGACTCCATTCCTAATATCCAGCAGTATCTCCAGCCCCTCCTGAAACTAGCTCTGACCCAGGCCCTCTCCCTAAAGTGTCTCTCTCTCTCTCTCTCTCTCTCTCTCTCTCTCTCTCTCTCTCTCTCTTTCCTCCTACCATCTACATGCTTGCTTAAGTCAGTAAACCCAAGCACCCACGATACCCCATTGTGGCCAATTAATGTGCCTCCACAGAGAGAATCTCTGCCATCATGGACCAACATCTTCAGCCTATTACTCATAACCTAAACCACTATATAGGGCGTTTCTTTTTAACTTGGCACAACTAAATACCTCAAAATGCACATCATACAAAAAAATTGTTCCAGATGAAAAGTTAGTATTTTCAACAGTTACGAAAACGACAAATTGCTACTCACCGTAAAGCTGAGTTTACGGCTGTGCAGCTTGCGCCTAGTCGCCTTGCGACTGTACTTGTCCCACATGCAAGTAGAGCCATGCGTGTAGGTTGCTTGCCTCTTCACTGGGCACCTGTGCTTCCAATGTGGGGTAAGTTACAGCTTAACACTGACTAGCCGCAAGGCACACTTGTGTAAACGCACCTTAAAGGTCCGGGCAATTGCAGAGGGTGGGCTTATTGGTAGTTGGGAGCGCCAATGTTAGGCGCGTAATGGGGCCCCTTAGGGATATGGCGGCTAAGGAGGGGAAGCAATCCAGTGTGCACTCCGTGTGCATTCCGGGTGGAGTCATTCCTGATGTGGAAAGGGTCCTTCCGGATGCCATGAAGAGCACAGGGTGCAGCCAGCTACAGGTGGTGGCACATGTCGGCACTAATGACGTGTGTTGCTTTGGATCTGAGGAAATTCTCTCTGGATTCCAGCGGCTATCTGATTTGGTGAAGGCTGCCAGTCGTGCTTACAAGATGAAGGCAGAGCTCACCATCTGCAGGATCGTTGACAGAACCGACTGCGGATCTTTGGTGCAGAGCCGGGTGGAGGGTCTGAATCAGAGGCTCAGACGGTTTTACGACCGTGTTGGCTGCAGATTCCTTGACTTGCGCCATAGGGTGGTGGGGTTTCGGGTTCCGCTGAATAGGTCAGGAGTTCACTACACTCAGCTGGCGGCTACACAGGTAGCGGAGGCGGTGTGGCGTAGTCTGGGCGGTTTTTTAGGTTAGATGGCCTCGGGAAAGTACGGGATGGGGTGCAATCTCAAAGGGTGCATGACAAATACAGGACGGGCTTGGATCAAGGAAGAGTCGGAATTGTAGTTGTAAATTGTTGTAGTTGTGCTGGGAAAGTCCCTGAGCTACAAGTGCTAATAGAAAGCACAGAAGCTGAAATCGTTACAGGTACAAAAAGCTGGCTAAAGCCTGAAATAAGTTCTGCAGAAATTTTTACGAAGTCTCAGATGGTGTTCAGGAAAGATATATTAGGCAGAATTGGTGCAGGAGAGTTTGTGTCTGTCAGTAGTGGTTTATCTTGTAGTGAAGTCGAAGTAGATACTCCGTGTGAATTGGTACGGGTGGAGGTTATACTTAACAGCTGAACTAAGTTAATAATTGGCTCCTTCTACCAACCCCCAGACTCCGATGATATAGTTGCTGAACAGTTCAGAGAAAATTTGAGTCTCGTAACAAATAAATTCCACACTCATACGGTTATAGTTGGTGGGGACTTCAACCTTCCCTCGATATGTTGGCAAAAATACTTGTTCAAAACCAGTGGTAGGCAGAAAACATCTTCCGAGATTGTCCTAAATGCTTTCTCCGAAAATTATTTCGAGCAGTTAGTCCACGAACCCACGCGAATTGTAAATGGTTGTGAAAACACACTTGACCTTTTAGCCACAAACAATCCAGAGCTAATAGAGAGCATCATGACTGATACAGGGATTAGTGATCACAAGGTCGTTGTAGCTAGGCTCAATACCATTTCATCCAAATCCACCAGAAACAAACGCAAAATAATTTTATTTAAAAAAGCAGATTAAGTGTCACTAGAAGCCTTCCTAAGAGACAATCTCCATTCCTTCTGAACTGGCTATGCAAATGTAGACAAGATGTGGCTCAAATTCAAAGATATAGTAGCAACAGCAATTGAGAGATTCATACCTCATAAATTGGTAAGAGATGGAACTGATCCCCCAAGGTACACAAAACAGGTCCGAACGCTGTTGCAGAGGCAACGGAAAAAGCATGCGAAGTTCAGAAGAACGCGAAATCCCGAAGATTGGCTAAAATTTATAGACGCGCAAAATTTGGCATGGACTTCAATGCGAGATGCCTTTAATAGGTTCCACAATGAAACATTGTCTCGAAATTTGGTAGAAAATCCGAAGAAATTCTGGTTGTAGTAAAGTACACAAGCGGCAAGACGCAGTCAATACCTTCGCTGTGCAGTGCCAATGGTACTGTTACCAACGACTGTGCCACTAAAGCGGAGTTATTGAACGCAGTTTTCCGAAATTCCTTCACTAGGGAAGACGAATGGGATATTCCAGAATTTGAAACACGAACAGCTGCTAGTATGAGTTTCTTAGAAGTAGATACCTTAGGGGTTGCGAAGCAACTCAAATCGCTTGATACGGGCAAGTCTTCAGGTCCAGATTGTATACCGATTAGGTTCCTTTCAGATTACGCTGATACAATAGCTCCCTACTTAGCAATAATATACAACCGCTCGCTCACCGATAGATCTGTACCTACAGATTGGAAAATTGCGCAGGTCGCACCAGTGTTTAAGAAGGGTAGTAGGAGTAATCCATCGAACTACAAACCTATATCATTGACGCGGTTTGCAGTAGGGTTATGGAGCATATACTGTATTCAAACATTACGAATCACCTCGAAGGGAACGATCTATTGATACATAATCAGCATGGTTTCAGAAAACATAGTTCTTGTGCAACGCAGCTAGCTCTTTATTCGCACGAAGTAATGGCCGCTATCAACAGGGGATCTCAGGTTGATTCCGTATTTCTGGATTTCCGGAAAGCTTTTGACACCATTCCTCACAAGCGACTTCTAATCAAGCTGCGGGCCAATGGGGTATTGTCTCAGTTGTGTGACTGGATTCGTGATTTCCTGTCAGGAAGGACGCCGTTCGTAGTAATAGAACTGTTCCTGATCTATATAAATGACCTGGGTGACATTCTGAGCATTTCTCTTAGGTTGTTCGCAGATGATGCTGTAATTTACCATCTAGTAAGGTCATCCAAAGACCAGTATCAGTTGCAAAGCAATTTAGAAAAGATTGCTGTATGGTGTGGTAGGTGGCAGTTGACGCTAAATAACGAAAAGTGTGAGGTGATCCACATGAGTTCCAAAAGAAATTCGTTGGAATTCGATTACTCGATAAATAGTACAATTCTCAAGGCTGTCAATTCAACTAAGTACCTGGGTGTTAAAATTACGAACAACTTCAGTTGGAAAGACCACATAGATAATATTGTGGGGAAGGCGAGCCAAAGGTTGCGTTTCATTGGCAGGACACTTAGAAGATGCAACAAGTCCACTAAAGAGACAGCTTACACCACACTCGTTCGTCCTCTGTTAGAATATTGCTGCGCGGTGTGGGATCCTTACCAGGTGGGATTGATGGAGGACATCGAAAGGGTGCAAAAAATGGCAGCTCGTTTTGTGTTATCACGTAATAGGGGAGAGAGTGTGGCAGATATGATACACAAGTTGGGATGGAAGTCATTTAAGCAAAGACGTTTTACGTCGCGGCGAGATCTATTTACGAAATTTCAGTCACCAACCTTCTCTTCCGAATGCGAAAATATTTTGTTGAGCCCAACCTACATAGGTAGGAATGATCATCAAAATAAAATAAGAGAAATCAGAGCTCGAACAGAAAGGTTTAGGTGTTCGTTTTTCCTGCGCGCTGTTCGGGAGTGGAGTGGTAGAGAGATAGTATGATTGTGGTTCGATGAACCCTCTGCCAAGCACTTAAATGTGAGGTAGGGGTCAAAATTTTGTTCTGTTTTCAAATGCGAACCCCTATTTTATTGCAGATATGGATTTTACACAAAAATATACCCAGAGTTTACCTAAAACTTTTTTTTACATTTGTGGCAGATCACCGGTGCTCTAACTGACAAAATTCAATTTTTTAAGATTTTTGCGATTAAGAACCAACCCATTTGAGTGTACAGTACACTTTCAATAAAAAAGCTGTAATGTGTAAGTCTTGTCATTGTGCCTGTCTGCAACTCAATAGTCCATCGTTTGTATCAGTCTGTTCTTTTCCTAATATTGTTGGTATTCCAGTCTGAAGTTTCCACTGTTTGATTGTGAAAAATGTTTTTTTTTTTTTTTTTTTAATACTTGCTATGAAGTTCCTCTGCACATTGATCTCTTTCAAACTATGTCAGTTTCATTCTGTCCAGCTGCCTTTAGTGTTCTCCAATGTCACATCTGTTGTGAAATGGCTTCTTTTTTTTCTTACGTACTAGACAACTTGTTCACTAATAGTTCTCTTGTTTCACAGAAAGTGCATTTCGCTGTTGTAATTATTTTTTCTAATTTCCATGTTGCATCTGTTGTCTTCTGTAATTAAGGTGCCTCAATAACAAAATTTATGGAAGCTGAAAGAAGAAGAGGGAAGGAAAATATCTCAATAGATGAACCAAAAATTGTGGAAGAGGAATGGGGTAGATTTAAGAGGACATTAGTGTGGTGGAAGTAGTATGTGGGAGAAAAGCAGAAAAATTGGTGGAAGAAACGCCATGGTGGAATGAAGAAATGAAAGATACAGTGGAGTAGAAGAAAGGAACCTTTAGAGTATGGTTCTCGAAAAGGACAGTCAAGATAAGAGATGAGTGCAAGACAAGAAAGAAGCACAAGAAGTGACAGAGGAAAGTGAAAGATTGGTGTAGAATGATACAGGTGGATAGTAGGGGTCCAAGACAGATCCTATGTGGGACGGATAAAAGGAAGATGTGGAATAATACAAGGCACATCCAGAACAACATTGTTTCCTTTAAAGTAGACATATTTAGCTGGGAATATTGCACATGCGCAACAGATCTACAACCTGACAATTAGATGCTGGTCGGACAGGTCCCACGTGGTACCAGTACCACGGCAGGGGTGCTCCGAAATGGCGTCTTTTATTCATTCTCCCATGACCTGCAAAGTTTGGTCAGTGACAAGGCTACTTAATGAACAAAACATAGCACCCTTAAAAATTCACTGTCAGGTCTACGGACAGAACATCATGAGCAAACAGATGGTGCTTCGCTGGTGTAGGCTTTTTTCCAAAGGTCCAAGTGTTGTTTGGGGGGGGGGCTGTTTTGGGAGAGGAGACCAGACAGCGAGGTTATCAGTCTCATCAGAACGGGGAAGGATGGGGAAGGAAGTTGGCTGTGCCTTTTCAAAGGAACCATCCTGTCATTTGCCTGGAGCAATTTAGGGAAATCACAGGAAACCTAAATCAGGATGGCTGAATGCGGGATTGAACCGTCATCCTCCCGAATGCGAGTCCAGTGTGCTAGCCACTGTGCCACCTCGCTGGGTAAAGGTCAAAGTGTCCATGATGAAGAGCACAGTGGGTGACCATCCTTCAACAATGATCACATGGTTGAGCTAGTGTGGCAGCACATCCAGGAAAACCATCGCTTCATGATTACGGGGCTCAACAGCCATTTTCCACAGATATTGTGATCTTTATTGCATGAAACTTGTCACTAAGCACATGCTGTTCAAGAAACAAGAAATCATGTCAGCACTGACATTTCTGCAGGTATCATGACGGCGATGAGTTCGACAGGATTGTAGTGGGCAACGAGATGTGGATTTCTCACTTGTCCCCAGATATCCATTGGTGTCACAGTGGATCTCCAATCAAGATGAAATTCAAACAGACTGTGTTGGTGCAGAAAGTGATGTGCAAGGTGTTCTAGGAGAGGGAGAGCATTCTGCTCATTGACTTACTGCCCAGAGGTAAAACAGTGAATGCTGACTGCTACTGTGAAACAATGCGGAAACTGCAACGTGCCATTCAGAACAAGAGGTGCAGAATGCTTACAGCAGGTGCTGTGCTGCTCCATGACAATGCTCATCCCTATTCAGCTTGGCGCACAGCAACTGTTTTGCAGAAGTTCACCTGGGAGCTGCTTAATCTGCCAGCATACAGTCCTGATCTTGCTCCCAGTGATTTCCATCTTTTCTTGCACTTCAAAAAACTTCTGTCCTCTGGCCAGCATTTTGATGACAATGAAGAGCTTAAATGACTGTCACACACTGGTTCCATTCACAGGTGGCAGACTTCTATGACACAGGAACAAAAAAGTTGATCCCATGATATGCAAGTGTCTCGGTTCTTTTGGTGACTATCGAAAAATAGCTCAAACATTGCTGTACCTGTTGCCAATAAAGTTTTTCACGTAACTATGTTGTCTTTGTTTTTTTAAAAATAGGTAAACTTGCTTTTTGGATGCACCTCATATAATGAGCTGTTTCTTGATGCTGAATAAAACTGGTCAAGAGATAGAAAATGAGGAGGGACTCAAAATCATGGGAAGGGAATATTTTGAAGAACTTGTGAACCCAAATGGAGACTTTGATAAGGAGAAGGAACTACAAACAGAAAAGGACTTACCATGGAGAGAACTAGAAGATGCTTTGAGAAAGATGAAAGAAGAGAAGACACAAGGCTTTGACGACTTAAGTGTAGAGATGGTGAGAGCAGCAGGAGAGGTTGGAATACATTGACTCAAATAGTGAAGATTGTGTGGAAAGAAAAGAGGACCCCAGAAGATAGGATGAAGGGAATAACTGTCACAGTTTGCAAGAAAGATAATCGAAAAGAGTGAAAAAACTATCAGAGAATTAAATCGATGAGCTATTGTGCCGCTGCTTTCATTGAGAAAGTTTTGGAAATATGAATTCGGACAAAAATAGGAGGGATGAAAAAACAACAATTGGCGTTCAGAGCAGGAAGGTCTACAGTAGATCCAGTTTTTGCTGTAAGACTACTACAAGAACGTCACTATGGATAGGGAATAGATGTATCAGTGGCCCCCTAGACATTGAAAAGGCTTATGGTAGTGTATGTAGAAACATTGTATGGGAGTGCCTGGAAAACAGAAGAGTAAAAGGAAGACTGCATGGATAAGAAAAATGTACAAGAAAAGTGTCAAGGTGGAAGGATCAGAATAACAGCTTGAGGAATGTTAAGAGCACTCTCACTGTTGCTCTTAATTGTGTGATGGATGAGATGATGACCAGAATGGCAGAAATAATTGGTGAAGGAAAGATTAAAACAGTGGAGTTTGCAGACGATTTGAGGAAACGAGGAGGGAGCGCAAGAGTTGTTGGATGTATGGCAACAAATAGTACAGAATGTGGGATGAAATTTTGGATAAGTAAGTGAGAAATGCTGATCACAACCCAGAAGGAGGAGAGTCACTGGTGGACTAACAGTTGGTGGGGAACAATTGGGGAAAGTAGAGAGTTTCAGGTATTGCGAACCATAATACAGGAGAGGGAAGGAAACAACAGAGAAATAAACAAGCAGGGAAGGCAAGCAGAAGCATTCTGGAAGACTGGTATGGAGCGATGATGTCCCACAAAAAAGTGGAAGGATTGTATATTGGGTGTGCAATGTTCCAGTTCTGATGTATGCCTCGGAGACCTGGGTAATGAAAGGAAGAGAGAGAGCAAAAAGTGTAAGCAAGTGAGATGAGATTTTTGAGAAGTAGTAGTAGAGTAAGAATGACAGACAGGTTAAGGAATGAATCAGGAAATTAGGGGAGGAGGAACCATTGCAGGATAAGATACAGAAATCCCAGCTCAGACAGTACAGACATGTTCAGCAAATGGGGAGGATACCCAGAAAGATACACAATATGAAAGGGAAGGGAAGAAGACCTGGATCAAGGTGGAGGCAGAGAGATGATGGAAAGGCAGAATAAGATGGAGAGGCTTATGTTCCAAACAGACCCAGCTAGTGGCTGGAAACTGTAACCAATGATGATGATGATAACAATTATGATGATAATGCAACACATCACTCAAAAATTTTTATGATAAGTGCTCTAAATAACAGAGGCAGGGCCAACCACATCACATATACCAATTACGCTGTAACCACTGCACATCATTCTGTGTAATTATGATGACCACTAAACTATCCAAATGTAACAACACAACAATCAATTTTTGACAGTTAAAATAACTGTATAGATAAAAAATTGACTCAGCAAGCGGCAGCAGAAAACCCACATAAAAGGAGGTTATAAGTAAGCAAGCTTTCTGAGCCAGTGGCTGCTTCTTCACGCAGAAGTGTTGAGGTGAAGGAAGAGGGGTGATGGTGGTGGTGGTTGTTGGGATGTTTAAGGGGGACTAAACAGCTAAGGTCATCAGTCCCCCAGAAGAGGGGTGAAGGAAAAGGACTGTAGAGGTCTAGGAAAAAGCGCAGATTTCAGAAAAGTTACCCAGAACCACAGGTCAGGGGTAACTTACAGGATGCTTTCCTTCTCATCCTATCTGGTGAGTATCCTCTGACCCAAGGTTCTGGGTGACTTTTCTGAAATCTACCCCTTTTCATAGGCCTCTCCAGTCCTCTTTTTTTTTTTTTTTTTTTTTTTCAACCCCTCTTCCTTCCCCTTCTGCATGGAGGAGGAGCCACTGGCTCCGAAAAAATGCCTAATTATAACCTTCTTTTGTGTGTGTGTTCTGCCACTGCTTGAGCAGTAGATTGTTTATCTATCCAAATGGTTAACTAGGCCGTACAGTCGCATCATGCATCATGCCCATCATAATGGCCACTCCACAGCCCATACCATACGGATATTCCCCCACTCCCCTTCAACAACAGCTTTTCTGAGCATTGTACAGGTGAGAACTACTCCTGCAACATATCCTTTCTTAGTGCAGTCCCCTTGCCTTCAATATTAGCTAATCCCTGTCCTCACTCTGCCTCTAACCTCTCTTCTGTTCCAATCTTCACCCTCTTGCCGACTGTTTTGTTCCTTCACTTGTGATATGATAGTGCAAACTAAAACTGGAAATATGGGACACATATCATCTGTGTATTTGAAGGCTTATCACAAGCACATTACTTAGCAGAGTACAAGGAACATTTTTGCTACTGTATTTTTGCAGTATCAAGTAAGAAGCAATATTGTTGTTTTGCTTGAATTATTGTTACAAGTACAAGAAGAAAGTTTTGTTCAAAATAGTGTTGCCTTCTACTTTGGCACTATCTATTAAAAATAACAGTGAATAAACTGACCTCAACAGCCAGAGACTGTGGTCCTGTGTGTGTGTGTGTGTGTGTGTGTGTGTGTGGGGGGGGGGGGGGGGGGGGGGGGGGGCGAGCGCGCGCGCGCGCGCGCACGTTTCCAATGAAGGCCTTGATTTCTCACACACCTTTTGTTGCGCCTGTCTGCGTTTTAGCATCTCTGCTATATGGTGAGTAGCAACTATACTTTTCACAATATTGTCACAGTAAATAAACAGTAGACAACCTTGCTCTATTTACATAACACAAACACAGATTGTCTTCTTGATACCTTTTTTTCCCCTTTTCTAAGTAAAAACATTTCCTTTTTCAAGGGCTATCTTGTATGCACCAGTTTTCATTAATGAAGAGTAACTGGCTTTGTTAAATGGTAGTTAAAAAAATTTATTCACATTGTTATTTTCAGAACTTTGACCATCAGGATAAAAAGTATAAAATTTCTGTCCTAGATATAAAATAAATTAAGAACCTAACATAATGTGAAAGAGATTTAAATAAGCAAAGAGAAAGATATTTATAGATCTATTTGGCTAGGTATAATCTTAAGGCACAATGCACTCGGGATCAAATGACTAACACTGGACATGTGACTAGTGTTGCATAAACAAATACAGAGTTTCTGAAGTATGTTCCAGTAGCATACAGTTACAGCTTAAAATAAATAAGTTTACTTCAAAATTACTTTAAAGAAATAAATCAGGGGTTATACATTCAAAATGTCACATTTCCATAAACTTAAAGACCACATAACATGGAAATGTAAGGCTGTCCTTCAATCAAAAATATTTCCTCCAGCACATCATAATATAACAGTTCACTCTTGTCGTCATTCTTTTAATTACTGTTTTCATATCTGAAATGACTTTCTTTTGTCTGCTGCACTATGCTTTCATATAGTCAGTTTAAACTGCCAGCTTGTACTGTTCAGATGCACAAGAACATGAAAACACACACACACACACACACACACACACACACACACACACCAGGTGGCAAGACTGAGTTCATTTTTTTTTCAGGCTGCAGTGCCACAGAAGGAACAATACGTAACAATCTCGCAGTGAGTCTAAGAAGCACAAACACTTCAGACAACAGATAAACATAAAATTCACAGTAAAATTAAGACACACAGTCAAAATCATACCATACGCTAACACAGTCATATGCTTACTCTTTCATTCAAAAAGTTAAGAACCGATCTGAGTTGAACACAAAAGACTTGCAAAACTGTCAAGATGAGATACAGTCGTAGGTGGAACAGGCACAATGGGATGTGAAATGTTTGTTCTCGGAGCAGCTACTTCTGTAACTGTTGTAGTGGCAGTAGTCTCAGGAACATTACTGCCAGCTAAGGTACTGTTGTTAGCTGCCACACCAGGCACAGCAACAGAGATTACTGGTTGTGGTGGTGGTGGTGGTGGTGGTGGTGGTGGTGGTGGTGGTGGTGGAGGAGGAGGAGGAGGAGGAGGAGGAGGAGCAGGAGCAGATGGAACAGCTGTTGCTGCAGCCGTAGCTGCTGCCGCCGCCGCTGCCGCTGCTGCAGCAGCAGCAGCTGCTCTGCGGAGGCGGGCTCGCCTGGCATTGGCTTCAAGCCTCGCCCTCCGCAGGTGTTCAGGTTCATTGGCCCTCCGCAGCCGAGACCGCCTGGCATTAGCCTCGCGCCTGATGCGCCGTTGCTCTTCAGTTTCGTTGGCCCGTCTCCTCCTCTCACGTTCTGCCGCTGCTGCGAGCCGCGCGGCTCGTCTCTCTGGGGTCTCTGGTGTCTTCCGAGGGTTTCGTCGCTTTGGGGTACTGTGGGCATGTTGGTGAGATTCTGTTTCCACTGGGGGAGGGCAGAAATCTGCTGGAGCAGGTTCTCGAGGTCTGTGGCAGTTCAGTCCCTCATTTCCTGGCACTGTACTTGGAATATCTTGACATATTGGCTGCAACTGTAACAGTGTCAATTTTAAATTGCATTACTTTATATGGTTTTTATTTTGCTTCAGTTGGTGCTTATGCTATCATGTGGAGTACTGCACTGAGTTGTGCACACTGTTGTCAGGTTTTATCAGCAACATATTTTCATTACTCCGAATTGCTCCAGCAACATTACATCCTATTTGGAAAAAAAAAAAGAAAAAAAAAATTAATGGGGCACCAGACTGCAGTGTGTAACCTGAAGTCATTTTATCTTCCTGAACAATGGAGTTTCAAGCAAAATCCTTTAAATAAAATGTTGTACAGAGTTATTAAATATGGCAAACATTTCCCTCAGATATGTGAGGTTAGCCGTACGTGATCCAGCCACATTAATATGACCACCGTACTAACAGTGGAGGGTATATTAAACTTGTTACGGGAATGGGCGAAACCGTGCAGCCATTATCATAAAGTCGAAATTGAGCAATTTCTGTAAAATCCAAAAGCACATGGTCATTGACTTTCAAGCCAAGTATGGAAGCATTTCTGAAATGGCTGTTTGTAAACTGTTCATGTGCTGCTGTGGTTAAAGTATAATGTGCATGGCAAGATGGTGCTATCCAAAACTGGCATCAAGGCAACTGTGGCGCATGATGGACCTTACATGACAGAGGAGATTGATGATTGCAGAGATGTGTATGGGCAAACAGATGTGCAGCTTTGAGCAGGTGACTACCTAGATGAACCAAGGGGCTGCCAACAGTGTTTCCTCAATGACCAATCAGCGAAAGTTGCTTCATATGAGCCTCCACAGCAGTCACCTAGTTCATTCACCCCGGCTCACTGCTGTTCATCGGTGACCAAGGTTGGAATTTGCACACCAATGCCACAACTGACTGAGTGGCGACAGGTAGCCTTTCCAGATGAATTACATTTTATGCTGCATCTGACAGATGCCTGTTACTGTGTACAGCATGAAACTTGTAAAAGCGAACACACTGCACCAACTGTTGGAAGGATCCATACTAAGGAGGGAGCATTATTGTCTGGAGAAAGTTTTTGTGATAGGTAATCCCATTATTCTGAAAGGAATAATGGAACAAGTGTGCATCTATCCTTGGGGGGCCAAGTCTGCCCCCCAAGTGCAGTTGCTGCACAATGGCATCTACCACCAGGGCAATGCAATGTGTTACACCTCACAGTGCATGAGCGTGGTTTGAAGAGCACCTAGATGAATTTACCATACTCTACTGGCTGCCAAATTCCCTGGATTTAAACTGAATCAAGAATCTGTGGCACAACCTCAACTGGGCTGTGACACCATGGATCCTTAACTGAAAAACCTAGCGAAGCTGGCCAGGCCAATGAGGTCAACACGTTCGAGAACACTCTTCCAGCACATCTCGCAGGGGTCTGCACTGCCAAAAGCAGTTATTCAGGCTTTTGATGGGTGGTCACACTTATGTGAATAAACAGTGCATTGTAAGATGACACAGACAAAACAAATGATGAAAGCATTGCAATTACTTATACAGATGGGAAGAAGCAAGGGAGAATTGGATGGAAGGGTCGCTAACAGGGTGGGATTGTGGCAACGGTGTGTTCAGTCTCATGGATGTACAGGGAGTTGTGTGTGGTGCCCAGTAGCGTGGGGGAATGTACTGGGAGAGAAACTGGAGAGAAGAATGTGAGTGAAATGGCAGGCATGTGGACAGGCAGGCACTGGTTGTGAGAGCCATTGGAGTTGAGATTGTGAGGATTAGGGGATCAAAGCTCAGTTGCGATCTTCATAGTTCAGAGAATACAGCATTCAGGGCACAGATCCACATGGCATGGGTTGTGAAGAAGCCATAGAAGTTAAGTGTGTTGTCCTGTGTGTTCTGCCACTGAGTAGTCAACTTGCTGTGGGCTACACTTTGGCAGTGTCCATTCCTTGAGGTGAACAGCTGATTAGTGGTCATACCCATATAAAAGACTATCCAAAAGTTATGACAGAGCTGATATATGAGCCCGAGTCTCAGTTACCCCCTGTTCCCCTCTCCACAATCTCTCTCTCGTCCTCTGTTCTGTCTCCCCTCACAACCCACTCCACCATGTCATTGTGCACCACAAGCACCTTCCATTGTGTATATTAGATTGAGCACACAAATGCCACAGTCATATCACCTGCATTTGCTGCCTCTACCTGTTAGTCACAAACGAGTTCATCGTCCAAAAGCTTAGCAATATTCTCAGTCCTCCTTATGTGCCTATCAAGCATGCATTACATCAACTATATGGTGCATTGTTACCTTAATTTCCATTACCCATGTCAGTTTTTGCTTAAATGACTCATTTGGAAAGAGGCTAGGAGCAGAAAACGGTAGCAAATCCAGTGAAAGTGATGATATGGCAGCCTTTATGCATAAGGGGTGCTACTGTTCACTACTGTATGTCAGTGAAAGTCACTTGGTGTAGTTGTGTATAGGAAGATATGCCTGCCCCATGTGTCACGTGCAACCCATTTATTAATTTTGAAACCACTGCATTACAGTAGTGACCAAACAGCCTGTATGAAGTACTGTATAACAATCCAACCATCTGGTTCATGTGATCTTATATAAGTGTGTAACAGAGAAGCTACTTGAATGAAAAAAAGCAGCTCTGAGATCTGGAAGTTGACAGTGGCTGGGAAAGCAGTGTGCTCTCCCCATGCCTTTCATACCACATCCACAAAATGCCATTTGGCAGAGGATGACATGGCAGCCAGTCGGCATTGCAAGCATCGCTTGATTGTGGTGTTGATAAAAAAAATCAATTGGTGTTTAATCCCACTCCCTCTCCCCCCCCCCCCCCCCTCTCTCTCTCTCTCTCTCTCTCTCTCTCTCTCTCTCTCTCTCTCTCTCACACACACTCACTCACTCACTCACACACACACACACACACACACACACACATGTTAAGGCCTTTTTATGCCAGAATACCACAGAAAATATTGTTACAGGGTGCTTGTTCAGAACACCAGCATCAGAATACAGGGTGGGCCATATGTCAGCTATCAAAAGTGCAGTTGGTGCAACAATACTAGACAGCTGAAAATAAAATTTTCTGTCAATACACAGACACACATAGTTAATTAGTTTGTTTCTTCCAGGTTCCTTGGATCATTTTGGAAGATGAATTATAATTATGTGGAACGTGTCATTTTAAATTCACATCCCTACTTAATTTGTAAAAATGGCTACATACTGAACATTTATAAGATATTTTTTATTTTTTCAATATACAAATATGAGATAGTATTTCCTGCCCACCACCTTCTACACAACAGGAGTTGTCAAGGAGAAAATTTTTCAGTTTGTTTTCAAACTTTTGTTGCAGCATTGTACACCCATTTTTCTGCTAAATGTGGAGTAATAATTGTAATTTTTCATTCTGGTATTGTAATTATGTACATCGGTGTTCCTTTTCAACTGTAGTGGATTATTTACAACACACTTTGTGAGGGAGTAAGTACACTGTGAAGCAGCAGTCAGAATGCCCAACTCCCTAAACCAGATGTCTACAAGACAATTGTGGGTGAGCACCACATATAATACTTGTAGCAGGTTTTTGAGCTATGGAGACTTTCCTTCTAAAAGATGAGTTATCACATAACATTATTCCATATGGCATTATTGAATGAAAATATGCAAACTATGTCAACTTACTGATTTGTCTTTCCCCAAAGTTTGCAATGATTGAAAGTGCAAATGCAGCTTAACTAAGTTGTTTTATGAATTCTAAAATGTGCTTTTTCTGGTTTAAATTATCATCAGTATGGACACCTAAAAATTTTGATGTTTCCACCCTCTTCGTTACTTTCTTACCATGTGTTACACTTATCAATGGTGTAGTACCCCTAGATATGCAGAACTGAATAGGTTGTGCCTTTTTAAAATTATGGATGAGACCATTTGCAGAAGACCAGCCAATGACACTTTTAAGAATTCTTTTTACCATTTCTTCTGTTTCTGTCTGTATGCCTGGACTGACTACAGTGCAGGTGTCAGCTGCAAAAAGAACTAATTCTGTTTGTTGTATATTAGACAGAAGATTGTTTACATATAAGAGGAACAACAGTGTACTTAAGACTGAGCCTTTGGAATGCCATACATGATTTCTCCCCAGTCGGAATAATGTCCTTGGACTATATTGGTTGAATTACTATTAGTAAATATATTTGTTACCTGTGACTCATAAATTATAGCCATTCCATTCAGTTCAATAGTGATTGTATCCTGTTCTGCAGCTGGTTGTCGTGTCTCTCATTTCACGACATTCCATGCGGCCTTAAGTCTGTTGCTGGAATTACTGATTACTGACATTTGTGCATGCTCCTTGATTTTTTAATAATCTTTTTTAGTAATTTTGAGTATTTTTGTAGTGTGCAACTACTGTGGGATCTCTACTTGTTCTTGCCAACAGATACATTTCTATTTGTCTTTCATGAGATACTTTAATCCCCCTAGTGATCCATGGTTTTTTAACATGGGTGTTTAAAGTTCCTTCTAATAATCTTATGTGGAAAGCTATTTTCAAATAATGATATGAATTTATCATGGAATAGATTAAGTATTTGGTTAGCATTTGGTTCAATATAAATTTCATCCCAGGCTATCTCGCCTAAGCTATTCTTAAAAGCATTTGTCCTTGAGTCATTAATTATTATAACTGATTCCCACTGAGGAGTACCCATACTGTAAGGCACTACATTATTTATCCTAACTAACTGTGCATCATTGTCAGAGAGAACATATGTTACTGAGTAAGCTGTTGTTTTCTTACTTTGAGCTCCGCCAAAGAAACCAGTAGGAATTAGGGACCTACTGTCTTAATCCAGCTGTGTTGAAAAGTTAATCACTGAGATCAAATTGTAGGATCCAAACAAGGTTAGCAGATCATTCTTCCAATCAAAATGCTATAGAAAATGTACAATGAAGCCACCACAGACTGTTAACTTGTTTTTGCTGTCTGACAGTAATGTAGCAAGGAATCAAGATTCCTCATAAACATTTCAAAATTTCCCAGTGGGGATCTGTATATAGTTACAATTAAAAGTGAACTGTTTGTAAATGTTAATACACAAGCACAACTTCTTTGGGCTAATCACAGTAAAATCTATTTGTCTCAGTGTTTTTGAATGCATGTTCTGCCTTAATATATGTAATAACTCCTTCTTTAGACATATTTATCCTGTATGAGTAAGCTGCTAGAGTGTAATCTTTCATATGTAACTTATCTTATCCTGTGGTTATGTGGTGCTCAGATAGGCAAAGGATGTCTTTTCAGAGCTCTCTTAAATTTTCCAAACAGACAAGAATCTCTAATATTTTAATGAAATAAGCTAACCTAAAAAAAAGGTCCTTCTCTCACACCAGTAATAACATGGATTTTGCTTCGTGTGATGATGGCCCCCTGTAAATTATCTGCAAGCAGCTCAGCCAACCTCTTTTCCTCTCCTATTCAGCTGTAGCAGCGTATAGTATATCGACATCTCCAAACTGTTGCAACAGGCACTGCACTCATATGAAATGTAATTTCAGTCAACAGCAGTGTGTTCAAATCAGTGTTCACACAGCTCACATCAGTGCTAACCCAGGGCTGCTCATGGCACTGCAGGACCTCCGCAGAACTTGTGTGTGTCTGTACTCGCTACTCCTATTTCATTCATGTCCCCTCTGTCCTTAGCCAGGCTGTTCACTGCTCTATCTACACAATAACACAATCCTCTTTGCCAAAATCTGTGCACTGATTCCCTGTTTCCTCTGTCACCTGGCCAAGGTTAGCACTTGGCTTCACAATATTTGTGACCTGATACCCTGTTCCTAATTTGTCCTGTACCATATAGCCTATACTCCTCTCATAGCTACTACCTAGTAGCAAAACTCTTTCCTCCTTTCTCTGTTGTGGTATAAACCTACACTGAGTTTCTTTGCTAGAAGTATGGTGCACTACTGCACCCTACTGTGACCTACAGCTGTATGAGGCACTTCCCTCCCAGTTTAGGTAACAACCCAGATTTATCTGATACTGGAAGTTCAAATGTGGGTGAAACTGAAGAGCTGTTCCCCTTTCACCCGTTGCTTGTTTTTTTACCCAGTTCCCATGATCTTTTTCCATCTTGTTGCCAAATCAACTTTTTCTTAACTGGTTGCAGATGTCCAAAAAAGTGGACTATTTTCCAGTTCCACCAATACGTTTTGAAGAATATTTAGATAATTTACAGAACTACTGCGAAAAGGATAGATTGCCTTGGCAGCCGGAGACAGTGATCGTGACTCTGTGTGTGTGTTTTTTTGTCTGTTTCAGAAGAAGGCCTCCTTTTGGCCGCGAAACTTCACTTGTTTAACAGTCTTTTTGTTGTGCCTGTCTGTGACTCGACATCTCTACTATACTGTATGGTGAGTAGCAACCTATCCTTCTCGTAATATTCTTATTATTTCATCCTGGATTTTAAATTGTTTAATTTACAGATCTGGCAGTACCATTAAACATATAAGGTCCAGTTAGCCCACTGCTGATGCACTCTGCCCATACAATCATGCCAGGAGAATCTAACTCTACATCCAACGCTACATGGGGATTCACAGAATCCTAGTGGACATAGCAGTGCCTGTCCACTCTGCTGTTCACTTTGAAAGTCATTTTGTTGCTCCAAGGAACACTTTTGTACAACTTAGAATCAGCTTCTTATTGGATTGTGTACAATTTGCAGAATTCGATTCACCTGCCCAGATCATCATCATTTAGGCCTTGAGGTAAAGTAGGACTATTTGGTATCAATTTTGGCTGTTTCTGTGCCTTTGCTCTTGCTATTCTGTAATCCTTTGACTTCTTTTTTTTTTTTTTTTTTTTTTTTAATTCAGTGTTTGTACAAAAAAAATTGAGCAATAACATTAAGATTCTCTTATGTAGGAACAGATTTTGACCTACCTGAACGAGGAGACTCTGCTGCCAACCACATCTCTTCAAATCTTAAATTCATTTTGCTAATACCTTGTCAAAATGGAGTTTGAATGATTGTGAAAAATTCCACAAACAAATCACAAACATCATTGTAATTACATCTTTACAAAACAAATACTCACTGCTCTGTAGTTAACTTTCTATTCGTTGTTTCCCGGGTAACAACAAATGACATAACCTGATGAGGAGTACGTCATTCAGATCCTAGGTTGGTAGAGAGTTACCTGTTGTGAGGGAGAGGGTAGACCTGTACTTCCAGTAATTTCATAAGTTTGGTGCTGGAAAATAGCCGGGGATTGTTCTGATTCACTGCAAGATGTATCTTTGTTATCACTAAATCTACTATTCCAGCATTCACTTGCTTTTTAACCTCTATTTAACTTCATTGCTTCCCATTGCTCTCACAACAGCCAGGTATAGATTTTTCTATTTTTACTGAGTATATCTGAAGTACGGTACTTTGAATTTTACAATCTGATGATAAGTATTGACTAGCCATTCTGTCTGCTTGTAAATTCACATTTGGCTTACGTGAATTCTTTTCATACAGTTATTAATCAACAATAAAGATTTCTAATTTTGACTGATACAATAAAAGATTTTATTAAAACAATCACTGCCATTACAGTAGACATTGTGTGTCTCAAATCAAAAACCATTTGGTTTCCTTGGACAGTCATTCTGGTTATAAACTACAAATAAAGTATCATTTAATGAATTAAACATATACTTGCATGATATCACTGATCAACGAAGACAGTGCAATAATTAATTTTTTTTTAAATTGATGTTATATAGAGCGACAATTAATAAGAATCAGGATGCTGATGTAAGATACATTTGTGAGAATAATTAAGGAACACAGGATCCAGAGGCTGGTGCTGTAATTAATAAAAAACTGCAATTGAAGTATTCTCCTACATACTCACCGGTTTTCCAAAAAATTGTTCATTCCAATTGACACATGTGCCATGATCAAAATTCATGGGTCTGGGACACTGCATTTCCTGAGAGTAGAATGACTTTGTTAATAATGTAATAGTACAAAATAAATTAAATCTGAAAAAATGAATGGCATTTGTAATTAAAATACTGAACTCACATATGGAAAATAATATGGCTGATCAAATTTTGGGAAACTTGCCAGACGTATGTCTGGAGGAATCATGTAATTTCTATCGATTTTTTGAGCCACACACTGTTCTTTCTCATCTTCTTTCTTAAAGAAAGCACCAGGTAATTCCTGTGAACAGAAACAAATGGGTTGAAATATTGTTACTGATCTCAACTGCAATCATATAAGAAAGAAACGATGACACTGCAACAAGCAAACCTATTTTTTTAAGGGAATCCAACAGTTTTACGGCATAAATTCCAAAATTGTAAGATACCAATTAAAATGATAAATTTTTGAAAATGTAACTGGGTGGATAAAAAATCTACTTGCCAAGTGACAGCAGGAGAACGCACATAAAAGGATTGAAATTCAGACGCTTTCAGGACCAGTGGTTCCTTCTTCTAGCAGAAGAGTTGAAGGGGAAAGAAGGGGGGTGAAGGAAAAGGACTGTTGAGATACAGGAAATGAGGAGAGTTGCCCAGTACGTTGGATGTGATTGCCGGAAAATCTCCTTTGAACTAGGCTGGCAGGGTAATTATGTGCAGTGAAGGCGGAGGTGAGAATGGTGTTATATTGTCATAAACAGTCTGCATCTGAACAAATACGTTTGCCTAGAATGCCAAGACTGTATGGGAGAGAGTGTTTGAAATGGAAATGATGGCAACTGTGAAAATGTACACTATGTGATCAAAAGTATCCGGACACCTGGCTGAAAATGACTTACAAGTTCGTGGCGCTCTCCGTCGGTAATCCTGGAATTCAATATGGTGTTGGCCCACTCTTAGCCTTGATGACAGCTTCCACTCTCACAGGCATAAATTCAGTAAGGTGCTGGAAGGTATCTTGGGGAATGGCAACCCATTCTTCAAAGAGTGCTACACCGAGAAGAGGTATCAATGTTGGCCAGTGAGGCCTGGCACGAAGTCGACGCTCCAAAACATCCAAAAGGTGTTCTATAGGATTCGGGTCAGGACTCTGTGCAGGCCACACCATTACAGAGATGTTATTGCCGTGTAACCACTCTGCGACAAGCCAAACAGATGCTCGACTGTGTTGAAAGATGCAAACGCCATCCCCAAATTGCTCTTCAACAGTGGGAAGCAAGAAGGTGCCTAAAACATCAATGCAGGCATGTGCTGTGATAGTGCCATGCAAAACAACAAGGAGTGCAAGACCCCTCCATGAAAAACATGACCACACCATAACACCACCGCCTCAAAATTTTACTGTTGGCACTAAACATGTTGGCGATAACGTTCGCCGGGCATTCGCCATACCCACATCCTGCCATCAGATCGTCACATTGTGTACTGTAATTCGTCACTCCACACAAGGTTTTTCCACTGTTCAAACATCCAATGTTTACGCTCCTTACACCAAGTGAAATGTCGTTTGGCATTTACTGGCATGATGTGTGGCTTATGAGCAGCTGCTTGACCATGAAATCCAAGTTTTCTCACTTCCTGCCTAACTGTCATAGTACTTGGAGTGGATCCTGATGCAGTTTGAAATTCCTGTGTGATGGTGTGGATATATGTCTGCCTATCACACATTACGACCCTCTTCAAATGTCGGCAGTCTCTGTCAGTCAACAAATGAGGTTGGCCTGTACACTTTTGTGCTGTACAAGTCCCTTCATGTTTCCACTTCACTATCACATCAGAAACAGTGGACACAGGGATGTTTAGGAATATGGAAATCTCATGTACAGACATATGACACAAGGACACCCAATCACCTGACCAGTTCGAAGTCCGTGAGTTCCACAGAGTGCCCCATTCTGCTCTCTTACGATGTCTGATGCCTAATGAGGTCACTGATATGGATTACCTGCAGTAGGTGGTAGCAAAATACACCCAATGTGAAAAATTTACGTTTTTGGGGGTACCCGGATACTTCTGGCACATACGAGGTGCATTCAAGTTCTAAGGTCTTCGATATTTTTTCTAATTAACTACTCACCCGAAATCAATGAAACTGGCGTTATTTCTCGGCATAATCGCCCTGCAGACGTACACATTTTTCACAATGCTGACGCCATGATTCCATGGCAGCGACGAAGGCTTCTTTAGGAGTCTGTTTTGACCACTGGAAAATCGCTGAGGCAATAGCAGCACGGCTGGTGAATGTGCGGCCACGGAGAGTGTCTTTCATTGTTGGAAAAAGCCAAAAGTCACTAGGAGCCATGTCAGGTGAGTAGGGAGCATGAGGAATCACTTCAAAGTTGTTATCACGAAGAAACTGTTGCGTAACGTTAGCTCGATGTGCGGGTGCGTTGTCTTGGTGAAACAGCACACGCGCAGCCCTTCCCGGACGTTTTTGTTGCAGTGCAGGAAGGAATTTGTTCTTCAAAACATTTTCGTAGGATGCACCTGTTACCGTACTGCCCTGTGGAACGCAATGGGTAAGGATTACGCCCTCGCTGTCCCAGAACATGGATACCATCATTTTTTCAGCACTGGCGGTTACCCGAAATTTTTTTGGTGGCGGTGAATCTGTGTGCTTCCATTGAGCTGACTGGCACTTTGTTTCTGGATTGAAAAATGGCATCCACGTCTCATCTATTGTCACAAGTGACGAAAAGAAAGTCCCATTCATGCTGTCGTTACGCGTCAACATTGCTTGGCAACGTGCCACACGGGCAGCCATGTGGTCGTCCGTCAGCATTGGTGGCACCCACCTGGATGACACTTTTCGCATTTTCAGGTCGTCGTGCAGGATTGTGTGCACAGAAATGCCAACTCTGGAGGCGATCTGTTCAACAGTCATTCGGTGATCCCCCAAAACAATTCTCTCCACTTTCTCGATCATGTCGTCAGACTGGCTTGTGCGAGCCCAAGGTTGTTTCGGTTTGTTGTCACACGATGTTCTGCCTTCATTAAACTGTCGCACCCACGAACGCACTTTCGACACATCCATAACTCCATCACCACATGTCTCCTTCAACTGTCGATGAATTTCAATTGGTTTCACACCACACAAATTCAGAAAACGAATGATTGCATGCTGTTCAAGTAAGGAAAACGTCGCCATTTTAAGTATTTAAAACAGTTCTCATTCTCGCCGCTGGCGGTAAAATTCTATCTGCCGTGCGGTGCTGCCATCTCTGGGACGTATTGACAATGAACGCAGCCTCATTTTAAAACAATGCGCATGTTTCTATCTCTTTCCAGTCCGGAGAAAAAAAATAGGAGACCTTAGAACTTGAATGCACCTCGTAGTGTAAGTACTGTTGCTTGTTAGTAGGTTTAATGTGAACAGAAGTGTGTAGCTGGCCTTCAGTGAGGATGAGGTCAGTGTCAAGGAAAGTGGCATGGGATTCGGAATAGGACCATGTGAAATTTAAGTGGGAGAATGCATTTAGAGATTCCAAGAATTTTAACAGGTCAGCCTCACCATGAGTTTATGTGACAAAGATGCAATTACTGCATCTAAACCAAACCAGGGTCTAAAGGCTTATGGATTACAGAAAAGCCCCTCCAAGTGACCAATCACAAGGTTGGCATAGGAAGGAGCCATCCTGTAATTGAATGAGTATTACATGTAAGTCTGCCTCATTATTATCCAAATAAACTGTCTGTTACAGTGAAGGGCTTATTTAAAATAAGTAGGAAATTGTGAGTGCAAACGTCTTGCTCCCAACTCAAAAAGGGAACAACCTGTGAATGAGTGCTGGAATGTGTGATAGTCACAGAGATTCAATAGCCACTAAAAACTATATAGAACATAAAATTAATAAAAGTGGATGACATCTTGATTTTACATGTACATTAAGACTTACTTCTTCCAATACTGAAGACACAGATTTATTAGGCTTCCCAAAATCCTTAAACTTGACCATTCTGGACATCCCATTGTGACTAGTTAGTGTGCTGGTTACATTTGCAACCCACTGCCCACAGCCCAGTTACCCATTTCAGAGACATAATGCACTTTCTTCATCATCTCTCAGCCATTCCCACATCACTTAAACCTGGATACCTACTCATCACTACTGATGCCAACATCCTCCATGTCTAGAGCCTTTTCACTGTAAAACACAATCTTTTCCAATGTCCTTAAAATTCCTAGTCTACCCCCCCCCCCCTCCCCCCCCCCCCCCCCCCGCACACACAAATACACACGTTCCTTATACACATGGCAAAAACGTTACTTAACCATAACTGCTCTTCGTTGGAGGGAAAGATACAGAAACATATCTGGGACATGGTTATGGGCACCCACTTGGCACCCTCATATGTCAACTGACTTATGGGCTATCTACAGGAAATCTTCCTAATCAGCCAAAATCCCAAATTCCATGTCTGGTTCAAGCCCTCTGACCACTAACAGTGCCTCCCTTCTCACAGCTGCCATCCCTTCCACATTAAAAATTCCCTCTCATACAGTAGGGCCACTGTGGATGTCACATCTGCTGCACTGAGCAATCCCTTTCCCAGTATGCTTAAGGTCTTACTAAGGCCTTCATGGATAGACACCCTCCCCCCAATAAGACTGCAAATAGATATCCCATTTAATAGCCACAAATGCCCCCAATCCTCTGACTATCCCAGTGAACTGCCTGCAAAGGAGACCCTGACATTACCCAGTATCACCCCTGACTGAAAAAACTTAACTATATCCTTCACATGAGCTTTGAGTACTCATTGTTGTGCCTGGAAATCAGGCCATCTGTTAATCAATTACATCATCTACCAGCTTTTCTGTGACTTTGGATGGCCCTTTATGTGGGCGTGACTACTAATCAGCTGTCTAACCAGATAAATGGGCATTGCCAGATTGCGACTAAGAGGGCAGTGACCCATTGACAGAACGTGTTCCTGCGCACAATATGTTCTATTTCAATCGCTGCTTCACAATCTGGGTCATGTGTGCCCCCCCCCCCCCTTTCCCATGTACACCATCTTCTTTGAATTACATATATAGGAATTACACTTACAACATCCACAATCATCTTGTAGACTTCTGTTTAAGAAGTTGGGCATTCTGACTACTGCTCCACAGTATATTTGTTGTTTTGTTGTAAATAATCCACCACAGTTCAAAAGGAACAATGATGTACATAATTACAATACCAGACGGAAAAAGGGCTTTCATTACTCCACATGAAGGTTGTCTTTAGCACACAAAAAGGGTGCACAATGCTGCAATAAAAATTTTTGATCACCTACCCAAGAGTATAAAATGTCTGACAGGCAGCAAAGTAAAATTTGAAAACAAAATGAAAAAGTTTCTCCTTGTCAAACCGTCACATTCTGTAGAAGAATTTCTATTGTTGTAATGTGTAAAATGTGTTGGGTAAGAATTACTAACTTACATCTGTGTACTTAAAAAAAGCTTATAAATTTTCAGCATGTAACCATATTCACAAACTGATTTGCAATGGAATGTAAAATGACTCATTCCACATCATTATGATTTATCATGAAAAATGATCTGTGGAATATGAAACTAACAAACACATCCTTCAATCCCACACTCTTCCTGAAATCAATTTCTGCTAGCCCCATCTGACACTCACCCTCCTTTCTGCAGTCTTCCTCTTCCTCAGTTCTCTCTCCCCATACCAGTCCACTCCTCTGCATCATTGTATACCACAAACAACTCTTTCTGCCTGCATGTGATTAACCTCATTCCTAGGTCATACACTTGTTACCTTCCCCTCCCAGCCAACAGCCAGCCTTCCCTCCAACTCTGTCTTATTCTCCTTCTTTTCTTCCCTCACCCATTCCATCCATATGATGCATTGCTCCAGTGGAGATGCAATGCCTCTAGTTTAGTTGGATGGGATAATTTAACCACGCAAGTGAATGGGTGCTGACATGTATACGTTACTACTAAATTCTGAAGGAAGATGTTGTCTGAAGGCTTAGCAACGTTTACAGGTCTTCTGTTTGTGCCTGTTGGCCAGTCATGTTTCAACTATATGATGAATTAATTTATTTTTTTTATTTATTCATCCATAGACAATCAGGATTGTATGGATATTGTCAACATAAGTATATACGATAGGTACACAAATTTATAATTATCACAATCAGAATTCATGAATATTGTAACATAAAGATACATTGTTAAACCACTTAATAACACAGTTGATAACTGTAGTGTTAGCAGTTAGCCAACACTACGAACACTACCTGAGTGAGGAAGCCGATATGCACGCGTTAACCCACGGAGGCTAGAGATAGGTCTGAAACAGGATACGTAATGAATGCTATAAAGAAAAGTACGTAGCTACTGGAATACTTAACTTTAATCCATCATTGTGGTACATCGTTCTTGATGAGACATGCTTCATACGATAACTATCAATTGCTATGGCGCCTTGCTAGGTCGTAGTCATTGACTTAGCTGAAGGCTATTCTAACTATCTGCTCTGCAAATGAGCGAGGCTTCGTCAGTGTTGCATCGCTAGGTAAGTCGTCCGTACAACTGGGGCGAGTGCTAGTAAGTCTCTAGAGACCTGCCGTGTGGTGGCGCTCGGTCTGCGATCACTGACAGTGGCGACACGCGGGTCCGACATGTACTAATGGACCGCGGCCGATTTAAAGCTACCACCTAGCAAGTGTGGTGTCTGGCGGTGACACCACAATAACTTTTACATCCAACTAAATATTTATATCATTCCAAGTAATCCTTGACAGTATACTTGTACCAAGGACTTGCCATTACCATAGTGGCACAGGTTTTTGAATCTTAAAGTTGCTTTATGGATGGAGTTGATTATACTAGTTGTGTAAGACACTTCTAAGACATTTGTGAGATGCATTTCATCACTTACCCCCAGGACAATTATGTAATTAAACAAACATGTTCTGTAATTGATCTAGTTTCTTACTTAACTAATTTCCATATTCCTTTAAATTTGTTATGAGAATTGCCAACGTTAAACATTAATTTTTTTACTATTTTTAAAATTATTTTACCCAATAAAAGGCTGAACAGTTCTGCTTTGTGTGAAGCATCATTAGTACTGATGAAGGAACTGCATAGGATTTCAGAAACAGGGGCCAAAGAAATTTATTGTGCATATGGAGGTCACAGGAAGAGGTACACAAATGTGGTGTCCCAGACCTTTATTGTCAAAGTTATTCAGCCAGTAGAAAATCATAAACTGTGTATTCCGAGATAAGGACCAAGTAGTTCAGAATGGATATTTCAGGTGGTAACAGCTTTTAAATGAGTGACACATGGGAGGTATATATTTGTAAACTGGTTGTGTAGTTCATTGCAACCAGCAGCCACTTGCATCAAAGTCGTAGTGCTACCTCAAAACATCAATGCAGTCACCTGTGGTACGTCCACGATGGAGTTTACCAGTTTTACAGACCACAACTTGTTCCTGAAGATGGAGCACTGCTTGTTACAGAAACTTGCAGGCATGCCGTTAGTGCATCGTGCAGCAGGCTGTAGTGCCCAGGGATTTGAATGAATGTGAATAAAAAAATTTCATAAAAACATAATTCTAGCAGAATGAGATTTGTCACCATGGATAGAAACCAACTCGAAACTGGGTTATTCACATCACAGGTTGCTGGCCAAGAATTAAGACAGATAATGCTGGATCATTTGGAAGAAGATTCATTAAATGGGCAATGACACTCTGCCATTGAAATGCCCACTTTGAAGTATCCTGAGCAGAGTACTGGTAGACCAGCAGCTGTACCTTTATCATAAACAATGTGTGCAAACAGTGAGGCCAATTTATTTTTAAGCCAGAACTAAATACTGACAAAGGGTTATGCAACACATAATTGCAGAGCTAAACTTTCTACAGTTGTACTGTTCATGAATGATGTCTTTTTTTATCTGTGATTGTGTTTTTAACTGCTGCAATAGCCACTTTTGGAGTGATGAAAATCCATACACCATGCTCACCTCAGATCACTAGCAAAGATTCTCAGCTAACTTGTGGGCTGCAATTTTACAAGATTTTCTAATACATCCTTATTGGTGGCCACAGTTATTGGAGTGACTGTAGTTTCAAGGTGACAATGCACTCCTTTAATAATAAATAATGCAAATAACAGGTACCCTCGTTGTTTGGATGAGAAGCAGGGTCCTTTCCCATAGCCAATGTGATCTCTGGATCTCACTCCTTCTCACTCTTATGCATTTTTTCCCCATACCTCAGTGGAAACTGAAAAGGAACTAGTTGGTAGGGTCCAAACTGACTGCCTCATTGTAGTGCAGACAAGACAACAGGCATATTGTAGCAAAATGTCATGAACCACTATGATATATGATTGACAGTCCACATAATTTTGTCCCAAAAGATATGATATACCCAGTTGTTGTTGTTGTTGTTGTTGTTGCTGTGCTCTTCAGCCCAAAGGCTGGTTTGATATAACTCTCTAAACAACTCTATCTTGTGCAAGCCTCTTCATCTCCAAATAAGTACCACAACCTGCATCCTTCTGAATCTGCTAACTGTATTCGTCTCTTCGTCTCCCTCTACAATTTTCACACCCCCAACCCACTTCCCTCATTTCTTGATGGCTCAGGGTGTGTTAAATCAAAAGGTACTTTCTTTTAGTCAAGCTGTGCCATAAATTTGTTTTTTCCTAGTTCAATTCAGTACCTCCTTATTAGTTATTCACTCTACCCATCTAATCTTCAGCATTCTTCTGCAACACCACATTTGTAAAGCTTTCATTCTCTTCTTGTCTAAACTGTTTATTGTCCATGTTTCACTTCCATACGTGGCTACACTCCATGCAAATACTTTCAGAAAAAATGTCATAGCACTTGAATCGATATTCGATGTCAACAAATTGCTCTTGTCCAGAAATGCTTTTCTTACTATTGCCAGTCTCCATTTTATATCCCCTCTACATTGGCCATCGTCATTAGTTTTACTGTCCACATAGTACTCATCTAGTACCTTTAATGTCTCATTCCTTGTTTAATTTCCTCAGTATCATCTAACTTAATTTGACCACATTCCATTACCTAGCATCAGCTGATCTTATAATCTGTTTTCAAGAAACTATCCATTCTGTTCAATTGCTCTTCCAAGTCGTTTGTCATCTATGACAAAATTGTAATGTCATCAACAAGGCTTAAAGTTTTTATTTCTTTTCAATGAACTTTAAGTCCCTTTTCAAATATATCCTTGATTTTCTTCACAGCTTGCTCAATTTACTCATTGAATATGAGGCCTATGCCAAAAAATTTTAGAAAAATATTCAGGAATTTTTTAAATTTGTAATCAACCATTAAAACTTTTCAAAATACTCTCTTTAGTTTCCCTACCAGTAGATGTCACAATGGAGGCAGATGAGCTGGTGTGAGCAGAACAGCAGAGTAGTTCAGAAACCTGCCACAGAGGGCGCACAAATCGCATCATGGGCAAACCTGCTGATGCAAGTGTGTACTTGCACGTGGCAATAAGAGGAGCAGGCAATGCTCCTGCACAGTTAAACTGCTGCGGACCTAGCTTGGTGATTCGTGCTGAGAGTTGTTATGTGCTTAGTCATTAGCCAGCAGCATGCTGAGCACTCTGTTGTGCTTATATCCACATGGGTTAGGATGCTCTGCTTCCCATATTCATTTCAAATTTTGAGTTTGTTCCACTCACGGGGTTCTGTTCCCTATTTATTACCATGTTACCATCGGTCTGTGATGTACCCGCACCGACCATGTTGAGTAATAACACTGTCATGCCTTAGGCAGATACTAAAGTCTCCATGAGTGCTTATACGTTTTTTCCATCTTTTGAAACCTCTTCAAAAATGTCTCAGTCCAAGTGGATTTAGGAAAGTCACTTGGAGCACTGTAGTATGCTTCACTGGATGAAAAACATTGCCCATGAATGTTTTCCTTTGTCCTTGGAAAGACTAATAGTCATACAGACCCAGGTCAGGTGAACTGAGTAGGTGAGGGAAAACTTTTACCTTTCCCTTCTTCATGAAGTCAGTTGTTCTGGCAGCCATGTGTGCTGAGGCACTATCACATTGCAGAAAAAAGTGCCCACTCTTCCACTTTGGGTGCTGTGACCTTTTTGTGATGATGACTTTCAGTAGACATTCAGTCACATACAGCTTAACATCAACTATGTGATCCATGTGCGTGGTTACACAGATGAGATGCACAATTGTGGCGAAGAAAGAGGTCGCCATGCTCTTTCCGGGCTCCTACTTCTCCCAGTTTTTGTGGGTAGTTCCGCACCTGGAAAGCAGCATACTGAATGTTGCCTCTTTGTTTCACTGTCATAATGGTCACATAACAAAATTGTGTTTCTGGACCAGAGTTTGCTGAATTATTCAAGCATAAATTGACACCAGTCCATTCTTAACTGTTTTTGTGCTTCTGTCAGGGAATGTAACACCTGATGAGTACATCTCTTGGTTAGGCCTAAATGATTTGAACAATGGTCTGTGCCCCAATCCATCCAATAGAGTCCATTAAATGTCACAAAATGAGATGAGGATCATCTCTAATCATTTTCCTCACAGCATAAACTTTTCCTCAGAGCACTACCATTGCTGAACAACAGGAGAGTGTTCATTTTCAAGAGACTCCTACCTCCTTGAAAATTCAATAAGCCAGTTTCCAATGGTAATGGCCCTAGAAGGGAGCAGACTCACCAGAAACACGTACCAGAGAAGAGTGGCATTCTTCTTCATATTGCAGCATGAGAGATCCATCTTGCATTGTGTCTGATTCAGCACTGCCTAGGTCTTCATTCACCATTTGCAGCATAGTTTGAAATCTAGTGGTGAGAGAACTGCTAAGTGCATGCTCCAAGATCAAAACACACTTTTTCAAATGGAAATAATCCTACTGTCATATCAGACTTCCGAATTAAGAGCTGCTAAAAAATTTCGGCACAGCCATCGTACCACTGGCAATAGGCTACAACCCTGTCTCAATAGGCTACAACCCTGTCTCACTCCCTTCTCAATTACAATTTCCCTTTCATATCCTTTGACTCTTATAATTACAGTCTGGTTTCTGTACAAGTTGCAAATAACCTTTTGCTCTTTGTATTTTACCTTCGCTACCTTTAAAATTTCAAACAGTGTAGTCCAGTCAACATTGTCTTTATCTAAAGCTACAAATGCTATAAATGCAGGTTTGTCTTTTTCAGCCTATCTTCTAGAATAAATCATAAGATTATTGTTTCCGTCATATGTTCCTACATTTCTTTGGAACCAAAACTGATTCTCCTCGGGGTCAGCATCTACCAGTTTTTCCATTCACCTGAAAATAATTCGTGTCAATATTTTGCAGCCATGACATATTAAACTAATAACTCAGGAGTATTCACATCTGTCAGCAACTGCCTCCTTTGAAATTGGAATTCCTACATTCTTCCCAATGTCTGAGGGTATGTTGCAGGTCTCGAAAATCTTGTACACTGGGTGGAACAATTTTGTTATGGCTGGCTCTCCGAAGGATGTCACTAATTCTAAGGGAATGTTGTCTACTCCAGGGCCCTTGTTTTGGCTTAGGTCTTTCAGTGTCCTGTCAGATTTTTCTCACAGTATCATATCTCCCATCTCATTTTCACCTATTTCCTCTTCTCTTCCTACAAGGGTAATTCAATTATTATCTGCGAAGTAGTTATAAAATTTTATTGTAATCAAATAGGAAACTTACAAGAACATCACTTTTCAACAGTCTCCTTGCATTTCAACGCACATTGTACAAGCTTGCTGATGCCCTCATAAAAGAAGGTTCTCGGTCGAGCTGTGAGCCAGGAATGCACCGCTTCTTTCACTGCTCCGTCTGAGGAAAATCGCCCCTTGATGCCTGTTTGAGTGGACCAAACAAGAGATAGTCAGAAGGGGGCAAGATTGGGACTATAGGGAGGATGATCCAGTACTTCAAATTTGAGCTTCTGGAGTATTTCAGCAGTGTGGGCAGCAGTATGCGGAAAGGCATCGTTGTGCAACAACACAATACCTTTTGACAGCAATCCTCAGCATCTGCTTCGAATTGCAAGCTTTAGCCTGGCTGTAAGCATCTCACTGTAACATACATTGTTTATTGTTGTACCCCTTCCCCATACTGTTCCAGTACTGGACCTTGTGCATCCCAAATAACTGTAAGCATCAGTTTTCCTGCAGACGGCTGGGTCTTGAACTTTTTCTTGCACTGCGAATTTGGGTGTTTTCATTCCATACTCTGCCATTTACTCTCCAGCTCACAATGATGGATCCATCTTTTGTCACCAGTAATGATCCTGTCAAAGAAGTTGTCCCCTTTGTTACCATAGCAATCCAAATGTTTTTCGCAGATGTCCAAGCGCGTTTGTTTGTGCAACAGTGTGAGTTGTTTTGGGACCCATCTTGCACAAACTTTATGAAACCTAAGTCTGTTGTGGATGATTTCATAGGCAGAAATGTGAATAATTTGCAGACAATGTGCCATTTCATCAATAGTTAATCATCTGTCTGAGAGAATCATTTCACCTGAACACTCAATGGTTTCCTCATTTGTGGCGGTAAACGGTTGTCCGGCTCCTTCATTGTGCGTAGCACTTGTGCGTCCATTTTGGAATTTTTCAATCCATTCGTAGACACTCCATTGTGGCAAAACGCTGCTCCCATACTGTACCAAAAGTCTTTGACGAATTTCGGCCCCTGATACGCCTTCTGACCACAAGAAAACAGATCACTGAATGTTGCTCTTCTTTGGTGCAAATAAACAGCGGAGCAGCAATGATCAACAGCATGGCACCAATAATGAAACTAACCTAGCAGTTTGAAAATTGCAAAGATATAACAACGAATAAACAAAGCGTGTGTCGTCAACACAAAATGACAGTGCTACCAAAATTAACAGAAATACAACTAAACTGTGGATAATAATTGACTTACCCTCGCATAACTTTGTATTCAAGTTTGTTTCCTTTATATAGACATTCTATATATTTCTTCCACATTCCAGCTGTCTTTCTCACTTAAGCTCTTGCTTTCATACAGCTGCTTCTTTTTCCTCCACAGGCCTCTCTAATTTGCATAATGGTGGGATCTATATTTCCTATAGTCATGCATGCTTCTACAGCCTCGCTTTTGTCCTTCAGCTGTTCTTGCTTAGCCATTCACACTTTCTGTTCATCTCATTTTTTTTTACATTTGTGTTCCCTTTCACCTGCTTCATTTTCTGCATTTTCACATTCTCTCCTTTTGACAATTAAATTCAGTATATTATTTGTTTTCCAGGATTGTCTACAAGGCCTTGTCTTTTTACCAATGTGATCGTCTGCTCCCTTCCCTACTTCACCTCTCAAAAGCTACCCATTCATCTTCTATTGTATTCCTTTCCCCTGTTTCAGCCAATCACTGTCTAATGCTCCCTGTGAAACTCTCAACAACCTCTGGTTCTTTCAACTTATTCCTTTATTTCATCATACATTCTTACAATCTCTTTATCATCCATGGAGCTAGTTGGCATTTAAGCTTGTACTACTATGGTGGATATTGGCTCATACCTATATTGGATATGCATTCACTATGCTGTTTATATAGCTTACCTACACATCTATTTTATTATGCATTATATTGCTACATTGCTGTTATTTGCTTTTGTGTCGACAACCTTGTTCTGACCTGGCCAGATGTCCTGTTCCTCCTGCCACCGCACTTCACTAATTTGCACTACATTTGACTTCAACTTGTCCTTTTTCTCAAACCTACTTATCAAATTAAAAGTCTATCATTCCACACATTGAAACAAAGGACACAGCTTTGTTTTCCTGGGTAGTCCTTCCCTGGAGATTTGAATAGGGGATTGTTATACCTCAGAATATTTTATTCATGAGAATGCCATCATCATTAAGCCATACAGTACAACTACATGACCTCATGGGGGAAAAATATTTTTTATAGTTTCCCCTGACTTTCAGGCATCAGCATTACCAGAACAGCAAGGACATGTTGGTTAATGTTACAGTAATTCAGACTGTGGCACCTGCAACTATTGAAGAGGCTATTGGCCCTCTTCAGGAACCATGGATTAGTCCACTCTCTCTCTCTACAGATACCTCTTTGTTGTGATTACACCTACAGTACAGCTATCTGAATCACTGAGGCATGCGAGCTGCACCACCACAGCAAGGTGCCATCTTTCATGGGGGTATTTTATACTAAACTATGACGAAAGTTCAATTGCTAGACAAGTTGTACAATAAGGTACAAATAATATTTGGAAGTATGATGGCCCTTTGCCACACATAGGTTTGAACAGCCTGCACCATTCTGAATACGGCTAACTTGCTATGGCCATCTACTAATGCAGTGAGGTTCTTTCTTTGTGTGCCTTTGCTTCCACACAAAGCTTTCACTTCCACCATGTGACTGGACACCCAACTGCTGCAGTTGCTGGCTAACACAACCAAGACAATAGCTCCACATCTAGCTTTGCTTCCATCAGCCTAATCTCATTCTCAGTTCTCTTCTCTTCAAGGCAGGAACACCAGAGTTCCATCCCACATATGCACTCTGATGGTCGCGCCAAAAGGCCACAAACTTCGTTTCTCAAATAGTGCAGTACACAGTACCAAGGCCATTCTTAGATGTTTGTTAAAAATTATCGGGATCCACCCACAACGTGCTTTCTCTATGCCTGTAATGCAGTATAGTATGTAAAGTGCACATGACCACATGGATACTAGCCAAGATTTGGTTCCTGCAAATTGTGGCCAGTACGCTCACATGAAGACCATGCATCATTCTGTTGAGTCTTGCCCTGGCTGTTTCCCCATGACACACATTGATCAATTCTGTGTCTCATGGCAGGAAATCTGTGTCAGTTCTGGCGAACAATGAGTGACTAGCTACTATGTATACATACTGCCTCCAACATCATTTATAAAGTTTACATTTCAATATCCTGTGAGCGATGTTATTTTTCTCTTCGCTCCGTGATATCAGAACTTGTGTTGGTATCTCATGCTGCCATGTTAGTGACTTTATTCTGTGTCTCCACACTCAATGTGGACCTGTGTAGAGTGTTTATTTCCTGCACTCCGAAGAATGCTATTCTTACGGTGTCTCCTGGTGGCACATATTTTTTAGTATTCTTCATATTAGCAAGTGACATTAATACCATGCATCATTGTTTCAGGGTCCAATAAGAGCTATTACTTCTTGGCATTATTACAGCGCTTCCTGTAGTAGTTTAGTTAATCCAATAAACCAGTTTGTTTTTGTCTTAAACCTCATGTGAACATTGTTCATAGTGACAGTGTCTACCATGCCCATTCTCATATGCTCAGTTTTACTGAATTTTATGTGGGTTATTAATCAATTTAGGTAAGGACCTAATATTATCCATCCCTTCCTTTTGTGTGTGCATCATAGACTCTGCTCCTGCTCGCACCACACAAGCTACTTCTTTTTCTGTCCTATGAACGCCAACACACTAGGGCCATTATTTTATGTTTTTCATGATAGATTGTGTTTGTGCTATAGATGTTAGTGTGCCATGACCCATACTTTACTTTGAGCTTTGCACCACGAGCTATTTTTCTTTCGTGCACTTTGCATGTTCGCACCTGTGCAACCTAGAAACCATAGCTTCAGCCATCAGGACACTGAAGCCTCACTGTTCGCATTCACAGCTCCACCAACCATCAATGTCATTGACAAACTGACCACACACCTCATACATAGTAACTGGAAAACTGCAATGCCGGGGGGGGGGGGGGGGGGGGGGGGCAGTGCCTGCAGACACAACTCGCAGTGACACAATGGCTGGTGGCTCAGCACCCCAGCACCCAGCGATGGACTCCACACATCAGCCTCGCATCTGTCACCTCTGCTATTTTGCCCAGCCTTAACGAGATGAAGCAGCAGTGGATCTGGGTCCTCATTTCACTTGAGCAGTGCAGTGACCAGAAACCCTCACAATTCCTGTGCCACCTCCAAAGCCTGATGGAAGCACACAGGGTTTCCGACTGCTTCTTTTATATGTGTGGCTGTCTTGCGTTCCAGCCCCAACACAGACAGCTGTAGCATTGCACATGAATCACTGCCTCACCATACCACCAGCCTTGCTGACAGGTTTCACAAGAAGCTGACCTCCCTGGTTGCGACTGCCGCTACTGAATGCCTAATGCATTCAAAATCTACATCTACTTACATAATCCACAAGCCACCATAGTTTGTGTGGCGGAGAATATCCTGTAGCACTACTAGTTATTTCCTTTCCTGTTCCACTCGCAAACAGAGCGAGGGAAAAATGACTATTTATATGCATCCATATGAGCCCTAATTTCTCATACCTTGTTTTTGTGATACTTATACAAAATGTATGTGGGCAGCAGGAGAATTGTTCTGCAGACAGCTTCAAATGCTGATTCTCTAAATTTTTTCAATACTCTTCCTCGAAAAGAATGTCGTCGCATTCCCTCGAGGGAATCCCATTTGAGTACCCGAAGCATCTCCATAATACCTGCATATTGTTCAAACCTAACGGTAACAAGTCTAGCAGTCTGCCACTGAAATGCTTCAGTTTCTTCTTTTAAACTGACCTGACATGGATCCCAACACTCGCAATACTCAATGAGCAGTACTCAAGGGCAAGTCAAACTAGCGTCCTCTATGCAGCCCTCTTTACAGATAAACCACACTTTCCCAAAATTCTCTCAATAAGCAAAAGGCAATTATTCATCTTCCCCACCACAATTGCCACATGCCTGTTCCATTTCACATCACTTCGCAATGTTACGCTAGATATGTAATCAAAGTGACTGTATCAAGCTGCACCCAACTAATGCTGAATTTGAACATTACAGGTTTGTGTTTTCTACTCTCCAGCATTAACTTACATTTTTCTACATTAAGAGCTAGCTGCCATTCATCACACAACCTAGAAATTTTTTCCAAGTCATCTTGTATCCTCCTACTGGGACTCAACAATGACACCTTCCTGTACACTACAGCATCACCAGCAAACAGCCACAGATTGCTGACCACACTGTCCATAAGATCATTTGCGAGGGTGGTCTGTAAACTTCTCGGCATGGTAGTGAAAACAAAAATTTATCATTTCAAAGAACTTTTATTTTTCAACATAATCTCCTCTGATATCAATACATTTCATCCAGTGGTGCTCCAATGCCATTACCCCTCTCTGTAGTGTTCCTCCAGAAGTGCTGCAGAGTACCCATCTACAGGAGCAAAGAGCTATTGACTGAATGAAAATTGCTGGCCAGCGAGGAATTTCTTCAGTTTTGTGAATAGATGGAAGTTTTGTTTGAAGTTAAGAGTAGCATACTCCAGTTAGGGTTTCACATTTTTGAAGATAGTCAATTAACAAAATTCCTTTCGCATCCGAATACATTGATGCCATGATTTTTCTTACCAATGGCACTTTCCTTGCTTTCTTTGGAGTTGGAGAACCAGCTTCTATCCACTGTGTAGGCTGCTGTTTGGATTCAGGTGTGTAGTGATGAATCCCTTTTTCATCCACTGTCACATTACCAATGCAAAAAATCACTTCCATTTTTCTTAAAAAGCATGAAGCACGTTTTGGAAAATGTCACACAAATTTCATTTGTCATCCACAGTGAGCACACATAGCATCCATTTTGTGCAAAGTTTCCTCATATTCAATTCATGATGCAAGATGTGACCAACATATTCCTTTGATATCCCTACAGCATTAGCAATTTAATGCACCTTTAAATGCCCATCTTCCAGACTCATATCAAGCACTTTGTTGGTGATTTCCAGTGTCCTTTGCATGGGTCACCCTGGACACTTCCACAGCTATGTTTAAACTCAGCCGCCCATTTCTTCATGGTGTAAATTGAAAGGGAAGGGCTGTCACATACATTTACAAGCCACAAACGAATTTTGGTCAGCATTAAATCTTCTTATATGAAGAATTTCATCACTGCATGATACTAGAATTTGATTTTTTTTTCTTTTTTTAATGCCATATGCACCAAAACTGTTTCACATGACTGCCTACAGTCAACTGCTGCCTGGAATGGCTTGCAATTTTACATGATGCGTATTAACAAGTGCACCAAGATAAGGGGGAAAAAGTGATGTGAGTAGTGCTGGAATCTCTGGGCGAGGCTAAGAACTTTTCAGCCAGCCCTCGTATGAATATAAACTTCCCTGGATCACTCCTGACAATATCTTTACCTCCAATGAACATTCACCATTGCATACAACATACTGGGTTCTATTACTTAAGAAGTCTTCGAGCCATTCACGTATCCAGAAACCTATGCCATATGCTCGTACCTTCATTAACAGTCTCCAGTGGTGCACTGTGTGAAATGATTTTCGGAAATCTAGAAATATCGACTTTGCCTGTTCCCCCTTCATCCACATTTCACAATATATTTAGTGAGAAAAGGGCGAGCTGGGTTCTGCACAACCGATGCTTTCTAAAACTGCACTGATTTGTGGACATGAGCTTTTTGGTCTCAAGGAAATTTAATATACTCGAACCAAGAATATATTCTGGGATTCCGCAACAATTTGATGTTAGGGATATTGGTCTGTAATTTTGTCCGCTCTTTCTTTTACCCTTCTTATATCCAGGAGTCACCAGCACTGTTTTTCAGCTGCTAAGTAAGGGGTCAAGAGTACTATTTGTAAAACTGAATGTGATTCCAACTGGACCAGGTGACTTACTTGTTTTCAACTCTTTCAGTTGTTTCTGTATGCCAGGGATGACTATTACTGCACCAGGTGCCACCCATTGGCTGCCACACTGACAGCCGCCCTACCTTAAGCTCACCTTCACCAATCAATGCACAGCTAACGACAACATTGGCTCCTTCCTCCCCACCAGCCTGCAACACAGCACCCAGCAGTGAGGAGTGTACAACACAATCGCCTCCCTCAGCATCAATATGACAATGCAGCAGACTACCATTACTCGTCTTGTCTCCAACCAATGCCAAGCATGCAATGCTAGCTGTGAGCACAATGATGGCCACAGTTCCTGACACCCTGCCAATGCCTCTCTGCTGGTACCATGAGTGCTTCAATCCCAACACTGCTAACTGCAGAGAGTCCTGCTCTTGAGCTCCAAATGCCGACAGCCATTGGGAAGAGGCAAGCCCAGCTGCTGCTCAGGTTCCCAGCACCTGTTCATTTGCGACATCCACTCCTCCACACCGTTCCCGATTGACACAAGCTCAGAGTGTCTATCTTCCCACAGAGTCTCTTATATGACCTTGGTGGCACCTCAGCAATCCTCCTGACAGCAGCGAAAAGCTTTACCACTACTACCTACATTGTGCTTCATTGTGTCCTTGATCTCAGCCTGCAATGGCATCTGCCCTGTTGCTGACATCACCAACCGTATTATTAGAGCAGATTTCAATGGGTGCTATCTCCTGCTCCCTGAAGCCACCATCCAGTGCTTTACTGATGGCAATACCAGGAGATTAACTAAGTGCACCACCCGTTTCAGTGTCTTTTTCTATGTGAAGCAGGTGGCATACGTTGGGCTATATGCTGGTTCCCTGGTGCAGTTTCCTGCTCTGACAGCCCTGTGCAGCACATCTTGGGAGGTCTGCCATTCAACTGTCCATTGCACTGATACCATATCTGGACCATCTGTCTTCTGCCAGCTGTGGTCCCTAGCACTGAACAAGCTCAAGATCGCCAAGCCATAGTTTGATGAGCTGATTGCCACTGGTGTGCTGCATTCTTGAAGAGCCCATGGGCATCTGCCTTGTCCAAAGAAGGATCATTCCTGGTGCACATGCAGTGATTACTGGATATTAAATGCCCAAAACATTCCTGACTATTATCCGATGCTACTCCTTTACAGCTACAATGCGCTGGCTGGAACTACAATCTTCAGCACGATCGACTGTGCCAACGTTTTCACATGCCACAGATTTCACCCAGATTTCTAGTGCACATAAGGACATCCAGAAGACCACAATCATCATGCCATTTGGCCTGTGCAAGAGTGCCTTTATGACCTTCTGCCTCCAACATGCTGCTAAAATGTGGCAACCTCTCCTGGTCAGCATCTCGTGGGGCTTGCCCTGGTGCTTTGCCTAGTTTGATGACATCCTTGTCTTCTCTGCAACACCCAGAGAACACTGCAGGCACTCCACATAATCTTTGAATGCCTCTGGGTCACCAGCACAATTGTCAATACAGCAAACTTCATTCTATGTTACATAGATTAAAAAACTGACCACCGAAAAAAAAATTGAGAAAAAACCAGATCTCTGAAATGTAGCTATAAGTAATGTTTATCCTAGAAACTTATTAGACACATTATTCAAAAAGAAAACCAATCAAACACATGCCAATCCCACAGATGAAATAACTTTAACCAGAGACAAAGACGAATCACAGAAAAACAATGTTCTTGTATGGCCATATCTAGGCATTATTTCCGACAAAATTACTCAGTGTTTCAAGAATACAAAATTATATGCCAGTTGCAGAACCACTAACAATCTACAATGATTATTGAGGCACATACCACATAAATCACAGCCGTTTTTGCAATCAGGAATCTACAAAATTAACTGTGAATAATGCCCAAAATTTTATACTGGACAAACAGGAAGAAAAGACAGTACATGATTTAAAGAACACACAACAATAAGTGACAATAAGCCATCCACATTTGCTGCACACTTAAGACACCAACTGTAAAATACCTAATACAGACAGATCACTTCAAATATTTCATAAGTTTCAGAAATGAAAAATCGTGAATGTAATGGAAGAAATTGAAATTTACATCCATCTAAAAGATCAGTCCAACTGAGTTTTAAATGAGCAAAAAGAACTGCGAAATGGGAAATTCCAGACAACTTTTTACCAGTTCTATGATGAAGCGTTATAGAACCATTGAATGTAAAATTATCACTATACTCATTAATAAATATGACTGTAATGCGAAACATCATGCAACCATAAAGCAGTTTTTTCTCGATTCTCGTATTTCTCAGTACTGTTTCATTAGAGTAATGTGATGGCTTTTATATATCAGATCTTTGTACCAACTATTCAAAATTGATGTGCTCCTACAAAAAGAGAACAAATATATATATAAATATTTTAAAGAAATTACATACAGTCATATTTACAACATTGATGAATGAAAATTAAATATTACTGAGAACAAAAGCATATGCAGGTTAATTAACAAATTTCTGTAACTTAATTATAATCTTCCTAGTGTTAATAATGTTTAAACATGGGCCTTGCATATAAGAGCTTTGCAACAACTGCTCAAAAGTAACATGCTTCTAAAAGGGTGTAAAACATCTTGGATTTATTTTATGAGCATAACATGGAGTCATAGGAGCGACGATGTACATGGAATAATTTACTACTAAAAAAATCATCCATAAAGTAAGTTATAATGTGCCTAGTATATCTACAGATATGACTTGTTCCTACATCAAAATCACAGGTGTCACTAATGTATCCAATGTATAATGCTTCTGTTTTAGGTACTTGAAAATGGCCTAATGCTGAAATTGTACAATCATATATGAAATAAAAAGAATAGCAGCTGAAGGCATCACAAAATCTTTCAAAAAATTCATTGCAGCTGCAGACCCTATCACACTGAAAATTACAGCAAACTGTGTCTTGTCAACAATTGGTATTCCTGAGCCATACCATTGGCTCATGTCTCCTAACTGACAAGGTACAAGCTATCCTTGATTTTCCAGTCCTAAAACATTCAAGAACCTCTGCCACTTCCTCTGCGTGTTGAACTTCTACTGCTGCCACCTCACCACCTAAGAACTGCCTCTGCTATGCACTACCCTTCACAGCTCAAACAAAGGGGAACAAGCCTGTTCCACGGGCACGACAAATGGAAGACAGCTTCGCTCCCACCCAGCATAACTTGGCAGATAATATCCTCCTTGCCCCCCCTCCCCCAACTCAGTTGCTGCCCTGGCTGATATCAGCCATTTGGCCACTGGTGCCACCCTGTAGCAGCAAGTCAGCATCACCTGGCAGCTGTGTGTGTGTTTTTTTCTCCTGCAGGCTCTCTGCCCCCAATGGTGTTGAAGCACATACAACACGGAGCTCCTCTCCATCAATAAGGAAATCAAACTTTTCGCCCATCGGTGGAGACCCACCACTTTACGGTCTTCATTGGCCACAAGTCTATTATGTTTTCCCTCTAGAAAGACACTGACTTGTACTCCCCACATCAGTTTGGGTAACAGTTGTTCATCTCTGAGTTTACTACCAAAATATGTCACATTATCAGAACTGACAATGTCATTGCTGACTCCTCAGCTACACCTGTGCTGTCACTTCATCCCTTGACTGCAAGGCACTTGGCTTTGTCTAGGAGCACAACCTGGAACTAGTCCACCTCCACCTGGAGACCACTTCCAGCCTCCATATCCAACATGTGTCAGCCCTGGCAAAGATAGCAGTATCTGGTGGAGTGTATCCACCAGCTCATGGTGCCCATTCCTGCCCACTGCATTTTGCAAGGCTGCATTCGACCAGTTATGCAACCTGGTGTGTGCACCCACACCTCACTGGTTACATAGCATTTCCTGTGGCCAAAGGGACTCCAAGACCATGGGACCGTACCTCCCCACCTATCAGCCTTCCGAGATTGGCCACCACGTACCTGCTACCTGCTCCCACTGCTGCCTTTTCAGACATCAAACATTGCTTGTTCCTGTTCAAGTGGACACCATCAGCCCTCGACCACCCTCTGATGGCTGCCAATATGTCCTCACCATGGTGGACAGGTTCACTCACTGGCCTGGGGCAACACTGATACCCACAGTCATTGCCGCTTCTGTCTCTGTGTGGACTGCACATTTTAGCTGCTTGTCTCTTATCTCATTGCCGCTTCTGTCTCTGTGTGGACTGCACATTTTAGCTGCTTGTCTCTTATCTCAATGGACCACAGGTGCCAATTTCCATCTTTGCTCTTGTGTGCCCTGGTCGACCTCTACAGGGCTGACCTGCGCCTGATATCAAGCTACCGTACAGCCGCCAACAGTTGTTGGCTCCACCATACCTTACAGGTGACCCTTGTTTGTCACAAAATCAGTTGGACTGCTGCCCTGCCACTGGTACTTTCAGCCACTGTATCACTCTCAAGGCTGACCCGGAGATGTCAGTCACTGATCTTGTCTACAGGTGCCAGCAGACTTCTTGGAGACCAACAACATGCATGTGGATGACATCATGCCTGAGCCTACACCCCCCCCCCCCCCCCCCCTGCATTATGGTGAACATAGGGCATTCATCCATGGCAACTTTGGCTCATGCACTTATGTCATGCTGCTCACGATGTTCACCAGCTTCTGTTTCGCCCACACTACTCTGGCCTGCAATGGGGTCTGAAGTGGGATTCTTACATCTCCACGGCATCCCAATTGGCATCTCTATTGATAAGCTTAAGCCATCCTATATGCTGCTTGCCCTGACACCACTCAGATTGACCACCATCCTTGTCAACAACCCACAGACACACAAGTGCCGCCACCACCGACTCCCTCCAAGATGGTGACCTGGCACACCACTGCCAAGGACATTGCTGAAAACTCACCAAGTTACACTGGCACCATCCCCAACACTATCCTCGGCTGCTGACAACATAGGCACCAGAATCCTCAATGTCTGGGGACACTCATGCCCCTGCCCCACTACCTCTCTTGTAACCTAAACACAACCGAATAATTTCATCTCTGCCGTCCGCCAATTACACTCTCAATACAGCATTGCCTTCACCACTCCCACAGCAGCGCTATTTCACAAGTTCACAGTGGTGGCTCTGGACCTGTTGGTGCCCATCTTCACACTGAAGGCACTGGCAATTCATGCTCACAATGCCCCTTGCATACTTTTTCATCTGTCAAATACAGGCACACAGATGTCAGTTCCTCCAGGCAGTGACCCAGCAATGCTGCTATGCTCCTGCCTCTACCACCATGCACTGGCAACCTCGTCCAGCACCTTCTCACTGCGTACACAGTTTCGGACACAAGCTGTAGTACTTGGCCAGTTTCCGTATACCACATTGCTCTGGACGATCCACCTTGGCACCCCCCCCCCCCCACCCCCCCAACATGCATGCTGCCAGCTAACGCACTGCTCCTGCTCGCTGCTGACACTTTGGTGGCCCTTCCTGTGACCAAATGGTCTGGCATTACTGACAGCCAGCTGCATTGCCTACATCATGCTCAGTGTCCTGACGACCAGTGCCCAACTCTATCACACGACCTGCAGCTTTGACACCACTGCCTTCAGCCTTATTGCTGGTACAACATGCCTCTCAACTGGTATCACCCCCCATCATCATCATCATCTCACTCCTTCACATTTTGTCCTCATGAGGGGAGGGGAATTGTGTTGTGGCCCGTAACTTTTAGCTGTCCATCCCCATTCTCTATGCACATGGCTCACTATGGTAGTGCAGTGAGGGTCTTTCTTCATGTGTGTCTGTCTGCTTCTGCCCAAAACTCTCGGTACTACCATGAGATTGGGCACAAGTCTACAGTGGTCACTGGATAAAGGAGCAAGACAATAGCTATGCACCTAGCTAGGCTTCCGTAGGCCTAACACTGCTGCCAGTTCTCTGCTTCTCTCTGAGGTGACAACAGTGGAGTTGAGTCCTGAGCACGTGCCGCAACAGACATACCATATGTCTATGCAGATCATATCTCAAACAGTGCTGAACACAGTACCGAGTCCATTCTTGGACGCTTGCGCAAAAGTATTAAGATCACTCACATCATGCTGCTTCTACATCTGCAATGCAGCACAGTTTGTAAAGCAGTGCATCACACTCCAAAACACTTTATCCCACTGGCAAGTGCACGTGCCCATGAGAGTACTGGCCAAGATTTGATCTCCCCTCCATCACGGCCAGCACGCTCACATGAATTCCGCTCTGGCCATGAGAGATGTTAATCAGTTCTGCACCTTGTGGCAGCAAATTTCTGTTACTGCCAGTGAAATCTATGGGACTTGTTACTACACATATGCATCACATCCAATATTGTTTGTAAACATCTCTGTTACCTCCATCGTCACCTCTGTCCATAATAAAAACCACTAACCACCAATACTATCTGCATTTTGACAGATGTCATCCCTTCCATACCAAAAAATCCCTTCCATAAAGCCTGGCCACCCATTGATAACATATCTGCAGTGATGTGAACTCCCTTGCCCAGAATGCTGACTGTCTCATAAGGGCCGTCACAGACAGGCACTATTGCCCCCTCCCCCCTCATTAAACCTAGTCTGCAAACAGATTTCCCATGCCATATACACACTCCCTCATAATCACACAGCCACCAAAAATCACTTACAAAGGTGCATCCCCCTCATCAGCATCCTTTTCACAGCCCAAACTCACACCAACTTATACATTCTCCTTTTGCAACCACGTAATACTTTCATTTGTTCATTTCTCATGTCATTTCTCATTTTCATAACACCACACAATCCTAATGGACCTCTGCAGCAGATCAGAAAAGTATGCCTTTCCCTAGCTCTGAGGGCTGTTCAAAAAGCATCCAACTTTTATTTATAAAATCAATCTTTGTCCAGAAACCATTGTTTGACACTAGTCACCTTCAATGTAGTCTCCTTCAGCTTCTACACATCTTTCCCAACACTGCTGTCATGCTGGAAATCCTCTTTTGGCATGGTACCCAGCTGCTGCATCAAATTCTGCATAACGCTTACCCTGTTCTGAAATTTGGTGCCTTTCATTATTCCACAGGTATTTCATGAAGATACCCTTTGTTTCCTGTTAGTTGGGTAAGACTTGAACTGTTTTGCAGCACTGCCAGTGATACCATAAAATTTTAATTTTCTTATGAGAATACTGTGATTCACACAGTCAAAAGCTTTTGACAGGTAATGGAAAATGACAGTAGCCTCTAATTTGTTATATAATGAATTAAGTACATCCTCATTGTATGTGCAAATAGCCTTCTCCATATCAGAACTCTTGAGGAACCCCAGACAGCGACTTGGACTATATATTGTTTGCAGTCAGTTGCTTAAGAAGACACTTGAATACAACCTTTTCGAATATTTTTTTAAAAACCATCAAAAGTGAAATTGGTTGCTAGTTTGATGGTATCACTTTGTCTGCATTCTTGTACAGAGGCTTAACATTAGCACATTTTAGCCAGTCTAGAAATGTTCTGCTGATAAGGGACTGATTACACAAATACCTTAAAACAGAACTCAACTCACATGAACATTCTTTGATTAACTTGGTTGATGTGTTATCATAAACACTAGAATATTTTAAGGATTTTACGATGGATGCTACTTCTCTGGGAGAAGTGAGTGTCATTTTACTGAAGCAATTGACAATATTATGAAAAGGACAGTTGCTACTCACCATATAGTGGAGATACTGAGTTGCAAAGAGGCACGACAAAAAGATTTTCAAACAAAGCTTTTGGCTAAACAGGCCATCAGGATAGACAAAACACAAACACAAACATGCACTTGCATGCAACTGCAGTCTGTGGCTGCTGAGGCCAGTCTGGCCTTGGCAACCGTGTGTGTGTGTGTGTGTTTGTTTGTTTTGTCTACCCTGTTGGAGGCCTGTTTGGCCAAAACCTCGTTTGATAGTCTTTTTGTTGTGTCTGTCAGCTATTCAGTATATCTGCAATATGGTGAGTAGCAACTATCCTTTTCATAATACTGTCATTATTCCAGCCTGGATTTTCCAGTGTTATTCAGATATTCCACTGCACTGTTTACTGAACTTGATAACCCCAAGCTGTCAGTAACAGGAACACAGTCCGTGTTTAACAGGTTTACAACACTACATGCACTCATTGGCAATGTCTCATTTATTTTGGAGCTATCTGCTCATCTTCCTTTCTAGCCCTACCTGTCTTTGTCTTCACCATACCCCATATAGTTCTTATTTTGTTGCCTGATGTAACTGTCTTTTTTTCTCATAATAAAGCTGCTTGGATTTCTTGCTTCAATATTTTGCAGTATTTTTTATAACACATTACAATGCTATGATAAGAACTGTTCCTAAGTAGTAGACACTGTTTCCTTTCTGTCCCACATGATACCTTTATTCCTAGTGCAATCCATGCTTAATTTTACACTTCTCATTGATTTGATTTTTCCTTTAAGGGAAATAGATTTCAAATTACGAAGTAACTTTATTAACAAATGATTTGTACTTTCCGCTTGAGTCATAAGTATAGCAAAGGTCTATCCAGTTCATGTCTTCGAGCAGTCTCATATATTCTCAGTTTTTGACTGATTTACTACCCACCTGTACTCAGCTTTAATAGATTTTATATCCTGACAAGTTCCAACATTTAACGTAGAATACTGCAAGTCATGATCAGGTAGCCCACAACACATAATCTGATGACTACCCACTTACATGTGTTCACTTGTCAATGGCTAGCCAGCGATTGCTTGTGTCCACAGTCATGGTCAAAATCATGCATTCAGTGCATTCATACTGTTTATGCTTACAAACATACAGAATGTGCACACTCCAACACCATTGTTGGTTTCAGCAATAAAAAATAAGGTCTGATACTTTTTGAAGATCCCTTGTAAAATCCACTGTACTTTAAATGTTATCTAAGTCCCTCCCCTCCACCCTCCTCCAATGGCCTAACTGTAATAATTCCCTTTGCTCGTTTCCAGAACTCACCCCTCCTTTCACAGTGCCCTTCACATTCTCAGATTCTGCAAGTTCCTATCCCTCACAAGCATGGTAATATACACTCCTGGAAATTGAAATAAGAACACCGTGAATTCATTGTCCCAGGAAGGGGAAACTTTATTGACACATTCCTGGGGTCAGATACATCACATGATCACACTGACAGAACCACAGGCACATAGACACAGGCAACAGAGCATGCACAATGTCGGCACTAGTACAGTTATATCCACCTTTCGCAGCAATGCAGGCTGCTATTTTCCCATGGAGACGATCGTAGAGATGCTGGATGTAGTCCTGTGGAACGGCTCGCCATGCCATTTCCACCTGGCGCCTCAGTTGGACCAGCGTTCGTGCTGGACGTGCAGACCGCGTGAGACGACGCTTCATCCAGTCCCAAACATGCTCAATCTGGGACAGATCTGGAGATCTTGCTGGCCAGGGTAGTTGACTTACACCTTCTAGAGCACGTTGGGTGGCACGGGATACATGTGGACGTGCATTGTCCTGTTGGAACAGCAAGTTCCCTTGCCGGTCTAGGAATGGTAGAACGATGGGTTCGATGACGGTTTGGATGTACCGTGCACTATTCAGTGTCCCCTCGATGATCACCAGTGGTATACGGCCAGTGTAGGAGATCGCTTCCCACACCATGATGCCGGGTGTTGGCCCTGTGTGCCTCGGTCGTATGCAGTCCTGATTGTGGCGCTCACCTGCACGGCGCCAAACACGCATACGACCATCATTGGCACCAAGGCAGAAGCGACTCTCATCGCTGAAGACGACACGTCTCCATTCGTCCATCCATTCACGCCTGTCGCGACACCACTGGAGGCGGGCTGCACGATGTTGGGGCGTGAGCGGAAGACGGCCTAACGGTGTGCGGGACCGTAGCCCAGCTTCATGGAGACGGTTGCGAATGGTCCTCGCCGATACCCCAGGAGCAACAGTGTCCCTAATTTGCTGGGAAGTGGCGGTGCGGTCCCCTACGGCACTGCGTAGGATCCTACGGTCTTGGCGTGCATCCGTGCGTCGCTGCGGTCCGGTCCCAGGTCGATGGGCACGTGCACCTTCCGCTGACCACTGGCGACAACATCGATGTACTGTGGACACCTCACGCCCCACGTGTTGAGCAATTCGGCAGTACGTCCACCCGGCCTCCCGCATGCCCACTATACGCCCTCGCTCAAAGTCCGTCAACTGCACATACGGTTCACGTCGACGCTGTCGCGGCATGCTACCAGTGTTAAAGACTGCGATGGAGCTCCGTATGCCACGGCAAACTGGCTGACACTGACGGCGGCGGTGTACAAATGCTGCGCAGCTAGCGCCATTCGACGGCCAACACCGCGGTTCCTGGTGTGTCCGCTGTGCCGTGCGTGTGATCATTGCTTGTACAGCCCTCTCGCAGTGTCCGGAGCAAGTATGGTGGGTCTGACACACCGGTGTCAATGTGTTCTTTTTTCCATTTCCAGGAGTGTAGAAACGCGTCTCCATGGCACAGTATCCCAGAGCCACCTCTGCTCTCTCAACAAGATACTGTTGCTGTGTGATCCTAACTACATATTCCACATCTCCAAAGTTGAAAGCCTTGCCCTCCAACATCTGGAAAAGCATTCCAAACACAATTATCCAATCTGCTGACATGCTGGTCCCACCTTTAAGCACCACTAACAATTAACGCTCATCCCATCCACAGTGAAACCCTTTGTCAACCCTTCACAGCACCCAGAGCGCCTAACTGATCTTTTCAAAACTCCCTCCCAACACTCCACAAAATCCAGAACCCAAACAAAAGCAAAACACCATTGTTAACCTTTCCACAAAAAATTCAGCTTAAGTGTTAGTCTTGTCCAAAGGCCTCACCTACATCCCCATACCCCAAGTTTAACCACATTGCCTACATCAAAAACCTACTATCCTTCTCCTGATGCCTACAGTAGAAGTACCTCTTCAGAACAAATCCCTCCAACTGTAGCCAACATAATCCCAACGTTCAACCTTTCCTCTCCCAGTGCATATCACCATCAAATGATGACTCTTCCCCCCTCCCACCTAACCATGCATGATCACCTTCCAGGAATTTCTTACCTCCAACTCAGCTTCACCATCCTTCCCCAAGTCTCTTCCTGAGAACACTAATCTTTCAGTAGAAAAAAGGACTGCTATACATAGCCTCAAAACACATCCTGACCTAACTATCCTCCCTGCTCACAAAGACTCCACCACTGTCATGATGAACCACAGTGACAAACTATTAGAAGGCTTCCACCAACTATCTGACTAATCCACCTACAAAGCTTGTAGGTCTGCCATAGTGATACCATCCCAGAACTCCAATGTAACTTCTGATCCCTACTGAAATCCACAGCTGCATCCCAGAACATCTCTTTCCCTGAGTCCATCTCCCCCCTCACCTCATTGACACCCTACACACCCACCTTCTACAGGCTCCCCAAAATCCATAAACCCAAGAACTCTTGACGTCTCACTTATTCAATAACTGTGCTCCTACTGAAAGAATTTCTGCTCTTGTTGACCAACACTTCCAACCAATTTTCCAAAACCTGTTCTCTCATTTCATAGATACTAACCACTTCCTTCACCGACTCATCTCCATTCCAACACCTTTACATCCTAGAACCGTACTCATCACTGTTGGTGCCACCTCCCCCCACAGCAACATCCCTCAAGCCCAGAGCCTTACCACTATGTAACACTACCTCTCCCACCGTCTTTCAGATTCCAAACCCGCCACCTCATTCCTCATGCACATTACCTACTACATCCTGATGCATAACTGCTTCTCCTTAGAGGAGAAGATACAAATCTTTGGAACAGCCATGGGCACCCTTATGGCATCCTCCTATGCTAACCTTTTCAGGTGCCATCCAGAGGAAACCATACTTGCCTGCCAAGCCCCAAATCCCTCGTCTGGCTTAGGTTCACTGATTATACCTTCATAATCTGGACTCAGAACCAAGACAACCTAGCCTCATTCATTGTCAACCTCAACACCTACTCTCCCATCTGTGTCACCTGCTCAGCTCAATGTGTCACCTACATCCAGTTGACCTCCACCTCTCTGATGGCTCCATCCATACCTCTGTCCATATTAAACCTACTAACCAGCAATAGTACTTGCATTTACAAATGTTGTCATCCCTTCCACACCAAGAAATCCATCCTATATCTGGAGTGTCGAGAATTCCCTTGCCAGTATGATGAAGGTCACACAGGACCTTCAGAGGCAGATGCTACCTCCTCCCTCTCCTCTCCCCCCCCCCCCACCCCCCACTCCAAACCTACTCCATAATCAGATTCCCCATGTGATACCCTCACACACCCCCAATCCCCTCACATCAACCCAAGAATCAGCTTCAAAGGAGCACCTCCCTCATCACCTGAGAGCACTCTGGACTAGAACAACTGAACCATACTGTTTGCGGGGTCTTCCATTATCCATCACCATGCCTTGAAATGAGGGACAAACTACCCCAAGATCCCTTCAACCCCCTCTAAATTGGTGTTCTATCACCCACCCAACATCCACATCCTAGTCCATCCCTATGCCACTGTTACTTGCAGACCCTCATTACAAGGATTATACCCCTGTGGAAGATCAAGATGCAAGACCTACCCAATCTGCCCACCAAGCACTTTCTACTCCAGATCAGTCAAAGGCTTATCCTATTCCATGAGAGGCTGGGCCAGCTGTGAAAGCAGCCATGTCATATACCAACTCTGCTGCTATCACTGCACTGGTTTTCATGTCACAATGACAACCAAACAGCTGTCCAATGGGATGAATGGCCACTGTCAACCCGTGGCCAAGAACAAATTAAATCACTCTGTGGCTAAACGTGCAGCTGAGCACAACATGCTCAGTTTTAATGGCTACCTGAACCCTTCCCTCCACCAGCAGCCACTTCTGAACTATGCAGATGGGAATGGAAGTTATCCTTGCAAAACATTCTTCGCTCCTGCAACCATCATGGCCTCAATCTCTGTTCACTAACTGTCCCAACACCCTCCACCCAACAGCTTTCACTTCCTCCATCTTGTCACTCCTTCCACCGGCTCTGACACCTGTGCATCATATGTCTAGTGTGGGGCCCTGCTACCCCTCCTTCCCACATTCCTAGCCAGCAAACTGGCACGTAGTTACATGTTCCATACATCACCTGAATGATTCTTTTATTGAAATGATGTGTAACTAGTCAGATTACAGGACATACATACATGACAGGTGTCAACATTAATGATTGCACTATTTTATTAGTCCTACTCATGCCACTACACTTAAAAACAAGATTTGTTTTCAACTCATGTTATCATGATAATTATCAAACAATTTTGTTGCTGCATATTGGACTCCTTTCTGAGCCACTGTCAGCTTTAATAATGGGTAATAATGGTCATTTTCCCCTCTAGTTTTCTAGGTATGGACAGCACTGTTCTTATCAAACTGTGATGGATTATTTATGATGAATTTCATTAGTGAATATATCTATTATGATAGCACAGTTAAAGCATCTAGCTCCTTGAAGAGATACCCACATTGTGTCTGTGGATGAATGCCACATACTACTCTTAACTGCTCAATTGCAATCAAGACTCTCTTCCTGAGATACCCCAGAAAGTTATTCAATAATACATTATTGATTGAAAATATGCTGCTTCCCTCCCCTAATGGTCTCCTTCATTCCTAAAGTATTGACATTCTAACAGCACTTTCCTAGCATGAAAATGGAACTACTAAATTTTAGATGAAAATTACACTGAAAACAAAATTATTATTAACAATACATTATTATTACATTATACATTTTTATTATTAACAGTAATAATGATGATGATAAACAGAATAAGAATTCAACATGCAAGTCTGATAATGGGCAAGGAAAGGGAGAGGGTAGGCCTTAATTTATTTAGTAGGAACCCTTCAGAATTTGCCTGGAATGGTTTCACAATGGCTGTTCAGGCAAAAGAAGCCTGTCTTCTGTTTATATTATGAAAATAAAATTGGGAGACGAACACAAGAACAATGTATAAATAATAGAGCACCTTTAATAACAGAATGAAGCAAAAAACCACATGAGAACAATCTGATTTACAATTCCATTCATTCATGTATCTTAAATCTATATAACACAAAAAAGCAGATTTAAATTATTCTGACTGGAGATTGGAGAAGTCTGACAGGAGAAAAGCCTTGAACTTGAGTCTCTAAACTTGTGATTTGCCACTCACAGTCATCAACTCTTACAGTCGTGCATCAATCATGTATGTTGCACAGTGCTTCAGAGTATTTGGGTAGTTACACACGTGCACACAAGGTAAAGTTCTTCTGTCTTTTACCCACTGAATGGATGCTGGTGTTCACATTAAACAATTTCAGCCTATCTGTCACAAATTTCATTAGTGATACAATTTACTGTTATATAATGCAAGAATTTCCAACTTCTAACCTTCGTGAATTAACAACAGGTGTGACTCATACAGTTTGCTTTTTGGCTAAAATATTTTTTTCTGGTTAAACTAAGTGGTCATAAAAAATATCCAATAAATTAAGTGACTATTTAATGGTACAAAACTTGTACTTTAACAACTTATCTTTCTTCTCCCACACCCCCTACTGTATCGTGTGTGTCTTGTTTCACTCAAGGTTCTGGAGATATATCCTTCCTTCTCTTATCTCATTCATCCAACTGCACATCTGGCTCTCCGTGGATTTCAGTTTATAGCAAATGAAAGTGTAAAATGTACATTTTCCCCAAAGAACCAGTCAGATATAGAATAATTTTTGCAATCAAATGAGCTGTGAGGTTATTGCTAGTTTAATATAACTCTGAAAATACTTACAGGTTCAACTTTTATTACCACAGAATTGTCAGGCTGAAATGTTAGCACTTCTTTTCCTCGGTCAACAGGTTTCATCTCTTGCAATCTTGGCATCTCCTATAAAGATTTAAAAATCATTATGTGATCACATTAAAGGCATCAAAATAGGTAGATTCAAAATCCAAATGAGAGAAACAAGCTATGTTGTTGATATCGGCCAGAAAAAAATAACAATGGGGAAAGAAATTAAAACGAGATTCTTCTGGAGAGACAATAGATATAGAAAGATGGTATGAAAGACCAGTAACTTGTTTACTTATTGAGCTATGGATCCTGCATGCCAAATCTTTCATTAATACAAGTGCAAACTAATCTTTAAAAAAATGCTAGAACACTAACTGTACAGATGGACAGCCATTTGTTGTAGACTGTTTCAACATATTCTTAGCTCAAACATAATGAGATACCTCGAACAGAATGATATCCTCCATGCCAACCAGGATGGAGTCCAAAAACATTGATCGTATGAAACCCAACTAGCAATATTCTCGCATTACATCCTGAAAACCATGGATTATGGCAGTCCGGTAGATGGAGTATATCTTGATTTACAAAACCCAGTACAAAACCTACGTTTTTTATCAGAAGTACAATCATATGGGGTATCAAGCAAGATTTGTGACTGGATTGAGGGTTTCTTGGTAGGGAGGATACAGCATGTTATCTTGGATGAAGAGTGATTGGCAGATTTAGAAGTAACCTTTTGTGTGCACCATGGAAGTGTGTTGAGTCTGCAGCTGTTCATGTTGTATATTAATGACCTCACAGACATTATAAATAGTAACTTCAGATTTTTAGGAGATGATGCAGTTATTTAGAATGAAGTGCTATCTCAAAAAAGCTGTATAGATATTAAAGGCAAATTTTCAGTTTTTGAAAATATAATGTAATTGGATACATAAAAAACTACTCACCAAGTGGTGGTAGGAGAACACACATGTAAAGGTATTGAAATCTGCGAGCTTTCAGACCCAGTGGCTCCTTCTTCTGGTACAAGAGTTGAAGGGAAAGGAAGAGGGGTGAAGGAAAAGGACTGGTGAGGTGTGGGAAAGGGCAGGGTTCAGAAAAGTTGCCCATAGACCTGGGATTGGAGGAGACTTATCATAGAGGATGAGAAGGAAAGATATATAGTTGGTGACCGCAATGGATGAGATTTGAAAACCTGAGAAATTAAAGGTTGAAGATAGGGTAATATTCAAAAGAGAGATTATTGACAAAACATTGTGCATGAGTTAATAAGAGCAGGTAGCTAATTACATCATACATAGTAGAGGTAGAGGGCAAGGAAAAACAGATACATCATAAAATAAAAGATACAGAAAACTAAAAGGGACTTAAGAAAGGAATAATCACAGAGAAGAAATCCTGAAAACAAAGAAATTTATGTAAACTATGGCCAGTTGGGTGGCGAGAACCAAGGACATTTTTTAATGCCAGTTCCCACCTGTGGAGTTCTGATGAACCTGGGCAAGAACCTGGGGCAATAATCCAGATGACACGTATAGTGCAACAGGCACTGAGGTCATGACTGTCATACTGTAGTGCATGCTCTGGAACAGGGTATTGTTTATAGCCAGTATACACCCTCTGCATATGCCCATCCATCCTAACTGATAACTTCATCGTGTCATGCCAGCCTAAAAAGTCGAACAGTGGTTTCATAACAGCTGGTACATGAAGTGTCATTTTACAAATGACTCTCCCTTTGATAGTATATGTTTTGTCAGTTACAGGTCTGATATAGATGGTGGTAGTAGGTTGCATGGAGAAAGTCTTACAGTGTGGACTGCCACAGGGGTAGGAACCATAGGGTAGGGCAAAGGGTGCAGAAGGACTATAGGGTCTGACCAGGATATTGCGGAGATTGAGAGCCATGACAAAAGGCTGTTCTAGGAATGGTGGGCAAAATGTTAGACAAAACAGACCTCATTTCAGGATATGATTTTAGGAAGTCATAGCCTTGTTGAAGTAGCTGATTGATACACTCAAGACCTGGATAACACTGAGTAACAAGATGTGTACTCCTGAATATTTTGGAGGGATCAGCAGTATCAGGATTGGATGACAAGGGTGAGAAATCTGCTTTTGAACTTGGATTATGGGGAAATTATATCCAGTGAAGGCTGAGGTGACAGTGGTGGTGCACTGGTGTAAAAATTCTGCATCTGAACCAATACGTTTTCCTCGAATGCCAAGGCTGTATGGAAAATGCAGACTCTCGAAAGCAATACACCTCCATTCTCACCTCAGACTTCACTGGACATAATTTTCCCATCAGCCTAGTACAAGTGCAGATTTCCCGTCCATCACAGCCAATCCTGATACTGCTGATTCCTCCAAAATACTTAGGAGTACACCCCTTGTCACTCAGTATCATCCAGGTCTTGAGAGTATTAATCAGTGACTTCAACTGTCACCCTCCCTTGTGAGGCCCTGTGCTCCTTCTGCACCCATTTCCCAACATTATGGCTTCTACCCCTGTGATTGACCCCAGTGTAAGACTTGCCCCTATACACCCTCCTACCAACAGCTAAAGCATTCTTGTAATTGGCAAATCACATTGTATCACAAGGAGAGTCTGTGAAATAACATGTTGTGTACCAGCTGTTATGTAAACACTGTTCGGCCTTTTACGTTGGCCTGACAGTACTAAGTTATAAGTTAGGATGAACGGGCACAGGAAGAGGGTGTATACTGGTAACATGCAATATCCTGTTGCAGAGCAATGCTATACATGACAATCATAACCTTGGTGCCTATTACACCACATCGGCAGTTTGGAGTCTTTCCCCACACCCGTAATCCCTGCTGCGCGTGTCACTGCATCTTCCACCTTTAACCTCTCAGGTTTTCAAATCTCGTCCATAGCAGTCACCAATGATCTGTCTTTCCTTCTCATCCTGTCTGGTAACTCTCCTTGTTCCAATGTTCTGGGCAACTTTTCTGAACTCTCCCCATTTCTTACACATCACCATTCCTTTTCCTTCATCCCTCTTCTTTCCCATTCAACCCTTTAGCCAGAAGAAGGAGCCACTGGTTCTGCAGGCTTGCAAATTTCAGTACATTTATATGTGTGTTCTCTTGCTGCCATTTGGTTAGTAGATTTTATTATCCATCCAATTATACCATATGTAGGCAGATCTTGATAAGATTTCAAAGTTCAGAAGGATTTGCAACTTGCTTTAAAAATTTACAAATGTATAAATATGCACTTCAAAAAATGAAAAAAAAACATAGTATTGTATGGTTACCATATCAATGAGTCACAATTGGAACCAGTCAACTCATACATATACATATCTGGGTGTAACTGTGTGTAAGGCTACAAAACAGAGTGATCACATTTACGTCAACCATTTATATGAATGCTCGGTGAACCACTATGAAGTCCATGGCAATGGTACACCTCATTTTACTGGTAATTAGAATTCCTTCCCTGCTACTCACTTATAGAGCATGGGAAGAATGATCATTTAAATGGCTCTGAGCATGCTGTAATTAATCTACTCTTGTTCTCATGATACCTACAGGAGTGGTACACAGGGGACCATAGTAAATTCCTAATATTTTCGCTTAAAGCTGGTTCTTGAAACTTTGTAAGCAGGCTTTTTAGTGCTAGTTTACATCTATCTTCAAGAGTTTGCCAGTTCAGTATTTTCAGGATCACTGTAACACTTTCCCATGGGTGAAATAAACCTGTGACATTCATGCTGCCCTTTACTGTATGTGTTCAGTATCTCCTGTTAGTTCTCTCTGGTATGAGACCCACACACTTGAGCAGCATTCTAGGATGGGTCACATGAGCGGTTTGTAAGCAATCTCTTTTGCAGACTGATTGCAATTCCACAGTATTCTACCAACACATCAAAGTCTGCCACATACTTTACCCATAACGTAGGTTCATTTGTAGGTAAAGAGGAGGAAGACTTCAGTTCATTGATAGAATACTATGGAAATGCAGTCAGGCTAGAAACAAGATTGCTTACAAATCACTCGTGTAACTATCCTATAATATTTGCTCAAGTGTTGTGACACGTACCAAATAGGAGTAACATGAGATACAGAACGTATACAGAGAATGATGGCACAAATGGTCAAAAGTTTGTTTGACCCATGGGAGAGTGTGAAAGATATGTAGAAGAAATAGAACTGGCAGACACTTGAAGGTAGATGCGCAAACTGTCAGAAGAAAGTGTACTTACCAATTTTCAAGAACCAGCTGCGAATGATAGATCTAGGTATATATTACATCTCCCAACATACTAAGATTTAATTAATCACAGCAAACAAAGAGGCATTTAAACATTCTTCCTGCATTCTATACATGAATGGAATGGGAAGAAGTTCTAATAACTGGTACAATGGGCAACATGCACTTCATGCAGAGTATGGATTTAGATGTTTATGGACTAATCATCTGTGAATTAACTGAAACATCACAAATTAATGTGCTCATTAATATGTAGAAACATAAGTAAATAAAGAAGCAGTAGATAAAACAAATGAGTTGATATATATTACAATAATTCAAAACAACAAAAAAAGATAAAGAATAGTAAAGGTCGGGGCTCATTGTGATAACGGAGAACTAAATTATAGGAGGGAGACCGGAGGGGGGGGGGGGCAGAGAGAGAGAGAGAGAGAGAGAGAGAGAGAGAGAGAGAGAGAGAGAGAGAGAGAGAGAGAGTAAAGCTGTTAGTCTGTGGCAGAAAACAGCATGGAAAGAGTTTGTGATGGTCTTATTCATTCATCTTATTCTATAGACTCCATAAGGAAATGAAACCTTCAGGGATGCACAGCATTTCAAAGTATACATTAACAAATGAAAAGTAACTCTTAGAAACTTAATTTGTACACCGTATGAACAGTGAACTATGAGTATATTGCTTCAATAGTATTTCTGTTTACACCTGCTAAACAGAACTTAGTAAATTAACACCAAAGCTGCTACTTTGTTACAAGCTGTAAAGTATCTCCCATTGGCAATGTATTATGTACTTGAATTCAATGGTAATTTTCAAAGAAATAGTTTCCAACATCTGTGAGAACACAGCATACTTACAATAGACTACTACTTGTCACACAGCTTTACAATGAACATTGCTTATTGCCATGTAGCTAATAGGAACTTGATTTACCAAAAGTTATCATTAGTTTTTGGGGAAGAGACAGAAACCTAAATGATTGCTTCACTGTCAAATTGCCTTCAGCCAGTACCATAGCATTGTACTCACCCAATCATCTCCTTTGCTACACAATTCACCATGCAAACTTGTGTACAACGAGATGGTTAGTCCATTGGAGAACACTGATAACCCACTCACAATCAGTTGTTGACTGCTCAGCCATACCTTCTCATAACAGAACCAACAATATATACCATAATAAATTTATTTATAGCACTGTGATATATTCCCCATAATTTTGTGTTTGTTTACTCGTCCATATAGCTGAGTGTGTTAAACCACCCACTTCTGGGACAGGGAGGTGCACTGATCCCACATAGAATCCACCACATGTATTAATGAAACGGGCTGGTGCACCTGCCAGACAGGATGTTGTTTTCCACATTCAACCAGGTAAATACTGGGCTGGCTCCCATAACACTCCCCCCCCCCCCCCCCCACTCCCCCCAGATACACATATGTGCAAACGCTCTGAAAAACAATGTCACATTTGGCCATGCAATTACACTAGACACAGACAGGAGACATACAAGGAATCCTACCTGAAGGGTGCCCAGTAGTAGCTTTAAAATGTCGTTGGGAGTGGCGACCCTATTGTAATAATAGCCTATATATACCGGTATGGGTGGAATCTCTTTGAAATTGGACACATACCATTTACACCTGATTTGGCATTGGCTGGATAAATGGCATGAGAAGGGAAGGAAAGAATTTTGCATCTGACTCTCACTTACACATTTATTGTTTTTCTAAAATTTATTTTACCTGCTGTTCTTTTATTCTGTTTCATCAGATACTGCTATTATTGAGATTTCATGCTTTGTGTGCTGGCAATTGGGGCCATGAGTGTTTCACCTGATCAGATTTAGTCCACATCACTTCTTTGGTGCCATTCTGTTCACTGCACTTTTTCATGTATCCATAACATTTTAGAACACACTTATATATAATAATAATCTCTGTTATAATCTCTGTGCTATCTGTGCTATGACCTTTGTCAAGTGTTTTCCTCAAGCAAAATTCTTTAACATCATGGAGTTTTCCTCACTACTTCGCTTGTTCAATGAGATATCCATCTGAACATTTCATACAAACATTTTATGCTACCAATATTTCACTTAACAAATATTCTTCTGGTATCTGATTTAAGAATGGTACCCACAGTACTTCACATTCTTGAAAAGCCTTCTAATCCCACTCAACTTTAATGAGTTTGTTAAATATGGCATCAAAATTTAGTAACTGTTTTGGAAAATTACTTTCCCTACAACAGATGTTTTGTTCATAATGAACTGCAGAGTGTGGACTATGTATCACAATTAAACTACAAGTTAAAACAGTCTCCTTCATCAGTCACGACTGGCTACATATACTACTTGTTTAAATGGTCACTTGATAACTGGGAGGTGAAAAATTATGTAAATTGCCATCAAGTAATGGCTTTTTGTGATGATCGTATTGAGGGTCATCTTCTAAGAGGAAAAAGTATAGAGGATGCTGCTGGCTGTTAATGGTCCCATGTTCTCATAGCTGTTTAAGTAGTATTAACACTTTTTCACAAGACTAGAAGGTCAGATCCACAAAAATTCACTGAACTGCCATCAATTCAACATGGTAACTTTCTATACCAACCAGTTTATTTGCATTCAGAAGGATGATAGTTCAAATTCATGTCCAGCCCTCCGAGAAAAGACAGGATTAGATGTAAAAACAAAGTCATCCTCCTGCTGTTCAGCAATTATCATGTACTGTTCTCTTTTCATTAGTTAGTGAGTCAGTTATGTGCATGTTCTACTGGCCATAATTCCAGTCTCTCCCTTGGATGTGGAATCAGTCAGTTTACAATTATATGAGGGGTGTTCAATAAGTAATGCAACACAGTTCTTTTTTGGAGAGCAGCCTGGTTTCATTTACGATGCCAATACCTCATTTTCCAGTCTTTCAGCTACAAAACTCTAGTTTTCAATACAATCTCTGTTCAATGCAATGGCCTTATGCCACCTCACTAAGAGGGCCTGTATGTTCACATGGTACCACTCCACTGGTCACTATCAAAGCCAATGTCTTGCTGCATCAATAAATTCCCCATCATCCACGTACTGCTTCCCGTGGAATGTATCAGACCGTATGACTTCCATCTGTTTGGTGTAATACCAAACAGATGGAAGTCATACGGTCTGAGATTCGGGCTATAGGGTGGATGAGGAGGAACAGTCCAGTGAAGTCTTTTGAGCTCCTCTCAGGTGCACAGATCTGTGAGAGGCCCTGAGGTGTCATGGAGAATGAGAAGTTTGTTTGTGCTTTTGTGGTGACAAACACGCCGAAGACAGCTCTTCAATTTCTTGAGGGTAGCACAATACACTTCAGAGTTGATCGTTCCGTCATAAGGGAGGACATCAAACACAATAACCCCTTCAGGCTTTCAGAGTCCCAGAAGACCGTCGCCATAACTTTACAGGCTGACTGTATGGCTTTGAACTTTTCCTTTGGAGGAGGGGGGGGGGGGGGGGGGCGGCACTTCATGGATTGCTGTTTTGTTTCCAGTGCGAAATACTGAGCAAATGTATCATCATATGTGATGATGATAGACAAAAAATTGTCTTGGTCAGCCTTGTAACGGGCAAGCAATTCCACCCTAGAATAGGAATGTCCCAACACTGCAGGAGCTATAGTTGTGTACGGCTGGCTGCCATGTGGTAGACTGGACTGGTTTGTGGGACTTTGTTGCGATAATGGCTGATGCCTCGCCGAAAGACTCTCAGTGCTTTTGTTCACTGCCAGGTCTCCATAGCCATTCTGCAAGTGCCTATGAATACCTGTGATGCTCTGATTTTTCACCAAAAGAAATAAAATGACAGCTCTCTGCTTGGAATACATCTCCATTACAGATGCCATTTTGAAGACTGCATATAACACTGCCACCTACCGAAACTTCATGAAACTATAGTGGCTGAAGCGGGAATATTCCATGATGTCTCGCAACAAATTCTCCATTTTTTAACCAAAAGTGACCAAGAGAGAAAATGTACTGCATTACTCATGAATGCCTCTGGCAGTATGCTTTCTTGGTAAAAAAATATATCAATATGCAAACTATGTACATGATTGTCTTTTTATAAAATCTTAAGCTACCTTTATTTTTTTCGTAGACTGACTTTTATTTGACTATTTTTCAATCTCCCCCCCCCCCCCCCCTCTCTCCCAAATGCCACCTTCCCCCCTCCTTTTCTCTCTCTCATAAAGATTTGTACAGCTGAATACCTCACTCCTTCCTCTGCCACACTAACACTGAGTAACAGACAGTGTAAGTCTGTGGGACGTAGAACCACTGGCTCTACCTCCCAGTAATATCGCTGCCTTACCACAGCAAGAACATCTTTGCCTGATCAGTTCTCTGTAGTATGCTCTCTATGCTACACGCATTGTGTATATGCGGCAAGAATAAAAGCACTCATAGTAGATGACAGGAGAGCGAGTGATTATTTATTGTTGTAGTTACCACGTCCGCTCCCCACTATCCATACAGTGTTATATTGTGTATGCTGTTGTTCTTATTTTCAAACTGTAATTGGTTATAACTCTGTAAGAAAGTAAATATAAACTCACAAGTATACCCAACAGTTCAAGAGCTGTGTACAAGAGGTTGCAGAGTGGACACCATGTTATCTTTGTTATGTGGTTCCATGTAACAAACACTTTCTCCCTGAATGATAAGCTCTCCCAGAACATGATGAAGATGACATTTTCATCTACAAAGTCAGCCATGTGTGTTCAGTAACTAAACCAGCAGAATTTTCGCACGAATGGCCATTACTAAACTGTGGCTAACCACAAACTTGATTATCTGATTGCTAGACACCATGGCTTCTGCAGCTGACTCCAGTTTCAATGCCATTTGGATACTCACCCTCTCCCACCTTGCCCATAACACCCCAGTCCTCTGGCAACATGCAGTTGTAAACTATCCTTACAGACTGTCTTCTGTTCCCACCATACCTCTGATCTAAACACTATCTAATTATCTTCTTCAGCCATATCTTGCCCGCTCCTTTGTTCTTTCTCTTTTGTCTTTTGTGATTTTCCACTGCATTTCTCTGTTGTTCCAGTATTATACTCACATTACCCCCCCCCCCCCCCTCCCCAAGCCAACTTACACACACACATATATATACACACATTCTCTCCCTATTTCTTCAGCAGTTTTGCAACTGCCAAAAGAATTCATTTACATATTATTGATGCAGAGAGACAGTTCCCTCCCTCTTTCCCACCTCTACAACTCCATCTACAAAGTTTCCAAATAACTGTGAAGTTCATGGCAGACAATATATCCCATTGTATCTCTGTATACTGTTTTAACACCCTGTTCCACAGTGGCTTTCACCTCGCTTGCTATTCTGATACTATGTGTGATTACACACTACTGTTTCACATACAAGTTATGTAGAAGGAAGTGTACAGCCACTCCAGCTGATCATGTGCCTTGGCGTGTACAGCCACTCCAGCTGATCATGTGCCTTGGCCTAATTCCAGTGGATTGTACTAAGATGAAGTGCAAAAGTTAATGACAACTTGAATTTTTCTACGTCCAAAACTGTAATCTTGCAACTGCACATAGGATTGTTTTCTTTAATTAAAACTATCATTACTTTGTATTTGTCTTGTGAATTGCTTCCTTTTGTGACTGTTTCAAACAACAGTCTTTTATCATTGTGCTTATTTGTTCATTAGATGTTTTATTGTTATCAGTTATTTCTACAGTCTTTCTATTTAGTTGAACTCAATTTAAGTACCTTCCTTTTGTGATCACATAAATTTGGATCAAAGGACTCACCTTCCAGGTGTTTATTCTACACGTTATTATTTGATTATAGGACACATTAATGCAATGAGAAGCATCATGTTTTGTAGTTGTCATTTTATGCTTTTGTTACTGAAATCTATTTAATTTCGTACATCATTCTGGTTGATGTTTAGGAAGATTTAATCAGGTAGATGACCTAGCGTCTTCCACAAATTATTATATTTTCAGTGTTACAACTTTATTTTGGTCATTTAAATAGTTAACAGGGTGACAAAGGAGTGGGCATCCTGGATAGTTGGGGGTTTGCATTGAACTGAAAAATGCAAACAGTACAATGGTAAAATCTCTTGGATTTATTCAAGTACAGATCACATAGGTGAATTGGTTCACTTATGGAAACCCACCCACCATATTGCTGTAGGGCCATATTGCCAAAAATCCAAAGGGCAAGCCCTGCAAGGCAGAAAGGGCAGCATGGTAGATGATCGGAATCTGAGATCCAAGAGGGCATAACATGACTAGTTTGACTCTCAGCTCCCATTCCCAGCATCCTGGGAATGCTCTGATTGATGGAGGGTTGTTAATGAGGACTTGCCAAAGTGCCACTGCTAAATCTGCAAGTAGCCAGATACCATTACATGCATCAGAACCCAGGAGAGAAACACCTGAAGCTGCAGTATGGAAGGGCTACCTGCAGAAAAGATCCCGATTTCAAATGATAGCCAACCTAAATACGGTGGACTGACAGTGGACAGGACACAGGCCAGGACAAGACCAAAGCACCCTAAATAAACAACAAAGTGCAAAGCAGAACCTTTTCTACAATGATGTCAATAGCCAAAGAGAAAAGAGAGAGGAATCCAAACTGCAACCAGTGAGAAAGACTAAGTGCCAAGCAAGGTTATTATACAATACTCCATAGCACAGTGATGATAATAACTGACAACATCAGATATGACTACAGAAGTGACAGACCATACATTGGGCAGCTGTATTCATATTGTCTGCGAGGAACAGTACTGGACAGTGTACTCATGTGTCAAGACAAGTGGTGCATTCACGCTGTGAAAGCAGTACTGTGGTGAGACTTTGCCCTCTAATGACCCTCTACATCCATTACATGACCTATGGTGGGCATTCAACATCTGCAGAGCCAGATATGAGATCTCCCCCCCCCCCCCCTCCTCTCTCCAAAACAGGTGTGTACAAGGCACAGGCAGAAACATACCAGATGGTGCTGGGGGGGGGGGGGGGGGGTTGGAACAGAGGCATGCATGAATGGGTGAAGATTTGGCCCTTAGACTGCCAGTTGTGGGGCCGGGGGGAGTGTGTCTGGTGGTGTCCATAGGGACATCATTGGCAATGGGTGTGCCAGGAGGTTCCACTGATACACATGGATGTTAAAGAGATCACCAGTGCAACTATTTGGAGGTGTAGGCTGCTGCCAGGGGCATCGATTGTGAGGCCCCATTGTCAACAGAAGACGGAGGAGGTGGCAACAGATGCAATGCCTGCACTTGAGACCGGAGCTGGTTGTGGTGAAGGCACATGAGCCCCTTCTGTGTTTGGACTGATTAACCCACCATCAATGGGTCTCCACCACTGTTGCCAGTTGTCGAAGCCTCTGTATTCCCATAGGGTAAGGCCCACACAGCCAAGCCAGACATGTAACCCTGGGAGCAGAGCTCTGAAGGGGGCAGCATTAGAAGATGCTGTTCCCACCCATGGATGAACTCAGCAGGGATATGATTGTTAATTGGTATGGTTCAATAAGTGCTCAGAAACAGGATGAAGGCTGACATAATGGCAGAGGATTCAACAGTGTTTTTCACTTGCTGCTTAAAGGTCCAAATGAGGCATTCCATTTCACCATTTGAGAGAGGATGGAATGGATGGCTGCAGATATGTTTTATCCCATTGGCCAAGTACAAATCTTTGAACGCAGATGCAGTGAATTGCGGCCCAGTATCAGAGACCAAGGTGCATGGCAGCTCTTTGATAGTCAGAACCTGACCACAGGTGATGACAGCAAGCACATAGATCCCAAAATTGGGGTAGACCAGGGGCACTGTCTCGTGCCACACACACACCATGCAGCCATCGATCATTGCTTCTATGTCAGCATCGATCACCAGCCAGTGCACACGTCAGCAAGGTAACACCTTTATTTGGGACACCCTACAATCTCCTCAGTGCAGCAAGCTCAACACACATTGGCACAAGTTTGCTGCTGGGATGACCACCTGATGCATGTCCATCTCAGTGTCCAGAAGAATGACATTACTGTCAACCAAGAGTCTGTGACAAGTATGTCTCCAGGAGCTGAACTCGGTCACTGATTAGCGGGTGAAGCAGGTAGGTCATACATGGGTCAGGTAGCAGAGGACCTGCTGCATGGTGGGGAACCTGCACATGTCAGTGGCAACACAACCAGCAAAATGGGAAAAATGTCAAATATATGCTGCACTTGGTGTCAATGTGGAAGCAGAGGACCTCCTGTTGGTCAAAATCAGGGTCCAGTTCAGTGGGTTGATCAGACAACATGCCAGCATTGGAATGCTGTGCAATGAGTTTGAACCAGATGGTATAACTGCATGCACTCAGGAACAATGTCCAAGGCTGGAGGTGTTTGGCTGTTCATACTGGGAGTTAGGTGTGAGGCCCAAATAATGCCACCAACAGCCTGTTGACCATAATTAGGATGAACTGTGACCCAAAAAAGTAGACATGAAACTTTGTAATGGTAAACACTACTGCAAATGCCTCCTTTTCAATCACGAAATGGTTTTGCTCCACAGGGGTAAATGTCTGTGATGCATATGCTATAGGCTGTTTGGAGCCATTCCCATTCACATGCGCCAATACTGTAGTGATGCTGCAGGCAGATGCATCGGCTGCCACAACCACTGGGCAACTGGGAGAGAATGGCATGATGCAGATTTTCATAAGATTTTCAATTAGTTAAAAGCCTGATCACAGGCAGGCATCCAATCACATGCTTCTTACACAAGTGATTGAAAGGTTGTATGATATGGACTGCGTGGGATAAGAACTTGGAATAACAGTTGATTTTGCCCAAAAACTCTTGCAATTCATGTAAGTTTGTCAGGCAGGGTAAGAAGGCTATCATGATGACAACTGATCTGGTTCCCTCTTTGGTGAACCACAGCCCCAAATACTCCAATTCTGGTTATAAACACCTGCACCTCTCTGAAAAACAATGCAGACTGTGTCACACATGGTTATAAAAAGGATACAGAAATTTTGCAAATTTTCCTGGAGGGATGGAGCTGTGACAATGAGATCGACCAAGTAATTCATCTGTACGAACCAAATGGCATATTAATGGTAATGATGTTCTGTGGTTCCTCACTTGAGGATAACTGGAGGTAAGCATCTGCTAGGTCAATCTTAGAGCAATATCCTCCTACAGAAAATCTGATGAGGAGGTCTTGCAGTGGTAGGATAAGTTTCCAACTGTGATTGAGCATTAATTGTAGCCTTGAAACCTCTGCACAATCTAAGAGGACCATTGAGCTTTCTGATGATGGCTATGGGAGTGGCCCATGCACTACATTTCACCAGTTTTATAATCCCAGCAACCTGGAGATGATCTAGCTCCTGCTTCACATCAGCATGTAAGGTAGCCAGAATTGTTCTGGGGTGGTAAAATTGAGTCATCTGGCTGAAGGGTGATGTGGGCCTGAAAGTCTGAGACACACCTTGAATCCAGCTGAAATAGAGATGCAAACACAGGGCCGAGAAAGGAACCATGGTTGATACAACCTTGATTTCATCAGAAATGGAAAAAACAAATGGTGTAAAGCGATCAAAGCCAAAAATGTTTGTTGCGGATCGGTGGCTGACCACGAATAACAGGATGAGCAGTGTAATGGTTTTGTAGGCTGTCATAACTGAGAACTGCCTGTGAAGAGAAACAGAATCATCCCTGTAGGCCACCAAACACCACGAGGGTGGGGACAACTCAGGTGAGCCCAGTTGTACATGAGCCCCTGATTTATCAGAGAGACAGTGGCCTCTGTGTCCACCTGAAAATGAACATCCTGGTGAGAAATGCAAAGCACGAGAAACAATTTTTGCACGAAGGGGTCACCTGTGGAAACTGCTGACTGCAGCATGTGTATGATGTTCTGGTGCTATTATGGACTTGGATGGGAGTGGGTTGCATGGGTTCAGCACACAGAGCAGAGGTGCCCCTCTTTGCCACACTTCGGACAGGATGCCCAGCAACCCAGGCAGTTTGCTAAGGGATGAGCAGAAAAATACTGTGGGTATGAAGGGAGTGGTTTCGATGATCATCAATGAGAGACAACTGGAGGCTCAGAGGCCATAGAGACAACAGACAATGATGAATCATAATGGTGCTACAAACCCGTGGTCAACCTATGCCTGTGACGTGAGGGTGGAATGTGTGGTGGTACATTAATCGCTGAAACTTGTGACATTGCTATGAGTCATTCATTAGCAGCCTGCGCAATGTTGAATGAGTGTGTGATGTGCAAGATGTTCTCTGACAATGTGTTATCCAATGTGCCACTGTGAAGACCTCACGATTGGGTGTCAGCTGAACCATGACATCATGAATAAAGGAGACCATTTATGAAGCCTTGTAGCTGTGATTGGTGGAAGTGAAATGCCATTTGCGGTAAGATCTTGCAAGTCAGTGACCCAGGGGCAGTATGACTGTCCAGGCTGTTTATGGTATTGGTGAAACTTGAGCCTATAGGTAACCGCACAATATCTCTGTGAACAATAATTAGCCGACAGAGTGCATATCTCCTGAAAGAAGAGCACAGTGTACTCACACAGAGGCACCAATTTGCAAAGCAGAAAAAACATATCCAGCGACGCCCAACACAGAAATAAAAATTGCTGCAATGAATCGTCCATGACTTGAAATGCTGTGAAACTTTGCTTCAGTTGATACAAATAGTGTTCCAGTCCTCCTCAGCAGCATGGAAAGGTGGAAGCAATGCAGGATGAATAGGGTTGTTGACTGCAGGGGGCACTGAGGCCTGGGGCAATGTGGCTTCGTGTGCTTGGAGTTTGTCCACCTAAGCTGAAGTGACTTTTGTAACAAATCTACCTGAAGTTGCTGCTGTTGCATTAGCTGCTGCTGCTGTTCCTCCATCAGGCAAACCAATTTAGCATCCACGCTACAAAACACTTCCTTTCTCCTCGTCACCAATGATATTCCATCAGAAGCCAGATATCACTACACATGTCAGAACCCGGGTGAGAAACACCTGAAGTAGCAAGATGGAAGGGCAGACTACAGAAGAGAACCTAGTATCAAGGAGTAGCTGAGCTAAACATGGCAAACAGGAAACAGACAAGGACATGAAGCAAAGCAACATAGGCAAACAACAGAGTGCAAAGCAGAAACCTTCACCACAATGATGTCAGCAGGACAAGAGCAAAGAGAGAGACACTCCAAATTGTGAATACAGAGAAAGAACAAGTGCCAAGTGAGCTCGTTATCCAATACTCCATAGTACGGCAATGATAATAACCAATAATATCAGATGTGACTACAGAACAGACTGACTATTCCCTGGGCAGCTGTATTCATATCAGCCACACACAAGACTGTTGCCCAGCGTATTAACTTGGTGAGACAAGTGGCATGCTCAAACTGCAGGTGCGGTGCTGTGGGCAGACTGTGCCCTGTAACAGCCATATGTCCATTACTTCCGGCACAGGCATTCAGCTTTTGTGGAGCCAGATACCACAGTCCCCTCATCAGCAGCCCTCACTGTGATGATGCCAGCAGTGCACCCCCCTTGGGGTGGGGGGGAGGAGTGATCAGGAATGGAGAGCGGTGTGGGTTTGTATTAAGGATGATGAAAAAAGTTTCCATTTGACGGCACTGCTGCAGTGTACACGCAAAGTAGTGAAATTGTGAGGCAGTTATGCAAGCAAGAGATTAATGTGAAATTCATGCCTTTCTGACATGCATGCATGTATAACTGTGACCTATGGCTATGTTATTCTTTGCTTGGCTGTCAAAGGACAAACACCAGTAGATATCCTTCAGAGAATGAAGAATGTGTGTGGGTCAACATGTTTGTTTAATTATGGTGAAATGTCCAGGAAAACTGCGAGAAGGGGTGCTGCTAATTCATGATAAGGCTTGTCCCCAAATCGCAAATGTCGTAACGCAGAAGTAGTTAGGTCACCTCAAATTGTAGACACTCGAACACCTGCCCTACAGTTTTGATCTCTCCTCATGTGATTATCATGCCTTCAGTCGCTTAAAAAAGGCCTTGAAGGGTAGGCATTTCCTATTGGATGGGGATATACAGCACACGCTTACGTACTTCTTCATGCAGCAGGACATGGTATTTTACTAAACAGTCATCTTTGACCTGGTGTGCTGCTCAGATAATTGCATCAATAGTCATAGTGATTCCACCTGATTGGCATACCAATTCTGTAGTGTACAGTCTTTGAATGGAAATTTTTTGGTTGCCCTTATAATTAATATACAGCACTCAAGTTTACAAAAAAAAAAACCATATTGGTGTATTTGCTGATATGGATTACATGGTGGAGATTGCCAGAAGGGTGTGAGAAGAAAACTCCAGTAGCCCCAGACCCATCTTGGAGGAGAAGGGAAATGTCAAGGCAATGAAGTCTAACCCATTTGGCATCTGCTCTAGGTGGTGGTTCAGAGCAGAAGAGAGAGATGTTTTTTGGTAGCAGCTCTAATAGCCCTCAGTCTCACAAGTCAGGTGATCCTGTGGCACAATTTGACTGGCAAGTCAGCATTGCTGATGACAATTCAGGCAAATCTGATGTGAAGCAGTCAATTGTTGTTGCATCAACTCTCTGTAACGATTAAATTAGAGCAAGGGGCCTGAGAACATCTTGTACATCTCCTCCCCTCTCCCTGAAAGAATTCATCCTGGTTGTGTACTAATTTTAGAACAAAATCAAAAACTCATAAGTATAGTGTGATTTTACGTGTGCTCATGTGTGTACATCTACATCTACATCCATACACTGCAAACAAGTGTTGAAATGGATTGTATGGTACTTCCCATTTCACCAGTTATCAGGGCTTCTTTTTCAATTCCATTAAAGTACAGTGTGTGGGAAGAATTACTGTTTTAATACCTCTGTGCACGCTTTAAATAGCCCTGTCCTCGCAGTTCCTATTGGAGTAATGCATAGGAAGTTGTAGCACATTCCTAGTCACCATTCACAGCTGGTACTTGGAACTTTGAAAGTACGCTTTCTCAGGATAGTTTTCATCTATTTTCAAGTATATAACAGTTCAGTTTCTTCAGCATACATGCTACCAAGCACAACATGGGCAACTTCAATGGCTGCTTCATAACGCATGCCATCTCACTGTCAATTACAGCCGTCGACTACTGATGGGAAGCTTGCTATATGTAATAAGATAAAGCCTGCAGTAAATTCCTTCATCAGAACTTTCTGCAAAACTGGCACTTAAATTTCCACAAATGATGACACTTGGTTCTTTTATGAGACCTTATTAATTTTACTTATAACTGTGTAAAATAACTTACAGTAACAAGTCACGTACCAAAACTTTATGCAATGTTAACTTGTACAGTTCCATGTTCTCTAAATATTGTCCAGACCTAAATCGCTATGCATCATTATCATAGAGTGTGATGCACATAACCGTCTTCTAAAATAACACACACACACACACACACACACACATGCACAAGCATTTACTTAGGACTCTTCTTAAAGTGAGCCTATTTAAACCCATTGAGGTCACCAAGTGTCAGTGATACAATATGGGGGCAAAACTTACAGATGTCCCATGTCCCACTGAATGCTGTCAACCTATGTCAGGTAATGTGCGAAATATACAAAAGAACATGAACAACAACATCAATATCACATCCTAAACCAGTCTCCTCTTATATTGACTCTGCTACAACTTCCTCTGCAGAAGTCTTTTATGAGGGTATGACCACAAACCAGTCATCACCAAACTGGCCAACAGCAAAATTCTCATTAAAATCCTTCTGGATGTTTTGCTACATAATCATATAAAATTTTATAAGATGACACGGCAGTACATCCAGAAGGATTTTAATAAGATCGATGCTGACTGGAGAAGCACACATATTTATAAGAGCAAAGTTGACTGTGCCACTGAGCACAGCAGGCTCGACTTCAATGGCTCCTTCACAGCTCGTGCCATCTATGTCTTCCTCCTTCCTCAATACCAGCTTCTCTGAATAGGATTATTAGAAATTACCCTTACAACACATCATTCAATCCAATAATTCTCCTGATGTTGACTGGCACCATCCCTGGTCCAACATCCACCTCTGTTGCAATACCTTCTGTCCGCCCCCCACCCCTCCTACCCATCACTTCACTCTGGCTTAATTCACAGACACATTAATCTCCACATACACTATTCTTTTCTATTTTGCCTCCACTCCCAGCCCCACCCAATACAGCACACCACACCATCTGCCTCACAACTTCCCCTACTTGTGCTGGTACAGGTTCGCTGGTGCCACATTTCTATCCTATGTCCTGCTACACTATTCCTCATTAGGTGTCACCTTCATTCTGCTCCACCCCTGCCCTCCTCCTTATTCCTCTTACCCTCTCAATCTGACAAAATCTCTCACCCAGTGGTCTGCAATTCTGACTTACCATTTTTTGTCAACATTGTACAGATGTTATATGTCACAAGGAATCAACAGTGAGAATTAAATGAGTCCAATAGTACACACTGTAGTAGGGATACAATTTCGAACATTGTCAGACAATTTCATAAGAGTACTTGTGACCATATCCACTATAAGCGATGTTATTGTTAACTGGAAATGTCAGGAAGCATTAACCGTGTCCTCACTCTAGCAGACCTAAGAAATTAATTTACTTGGGCTGTTTATGTTGTGTATTTTTCATCTACTGCAGAAATGTCAGGTCAATGCCAGAAAAATGTGTTGAGAAGTGATAGAGCTCAGTTTTCATACCTATATTGTCATCCGGAAACTACTGAGCCCAATATATATATATTTATTATTATTATTATTATTATTAAAATTCGGCTAAAAATGATCAGTGATGTGCGAAAAACGGAAGTGGAAATAAAGTGAAAGTTATTAGAACTAGCCATGTCTGTGTATGTGCGGATGGATATGTGTGTGTGCGAGTGTATACCTGTCCTTTTTTCCCCCTAAGGTAAGTTTTTCCGCTCCCGGGATTGGAATGACTCCTTACCCTCTCCCTTAAAACCTACATCCTTTCGTCTTTCCCTCTTTCCTAACGAAGCAACCATTGGTTGCGAAAGCTAGAATTTTGTGTGTATGTATGTGTTTGTTTGTGTTTCTATATATGTGTGTGTGTGTGTGTGTGTGTGTGTGTGTGTGTGTGTGTGTGTGTGTGTGTGTGTGTGTGTGTGTGTGTGTGTAGCCTAGCCTATGTCAGACAAACTGTATACCTGAATATGTTTTGATAACAGTGAAATTCACTGGAGTTGGTGTAATGGTCACCTCGTTTCATTAGGACCATTAGTTTTGACATGAAGAGTCTTGCATGGGATAGACTACTGTGGAGAGCTGCATCAAATCAGTTTTTTGACTTAAGACTGCAATAACAACAAGTTTTGACCTATGGAAAAATATGTAGGTAAGTCGTATGGCAATGTTCGCTGGGAGACCCCAAAGAGCAGGGTCAGCCACCTAGTTAGAAAAGTCTTTCTGTTCTTTCCGCACAATGGCACCTTTCCTTCATGAAGTGAGAGAATTGTGTGGTTAACACATGTATGCCATGAAGGTGCAGGAACCACAGTATTGGGATACTCACAGACCACAAGGGCAAAGTCTCTCACAGCTTTTATGACATTTTCATTTGACTCTGAAACAGGCTGGCCTGGCAAGAAACCAAAATCTGCCTTTTCTATGCCCTTACAGGGTAACATAGTAATAGTACACGGAGTGGCTGCTACACGCAGCATCATTTTGTTTTAGAACACTGTCTCCTGTGTGACATGGTTCTGATGCATTGTTTCCACAGTTATTTCAACACATGGCAGCAATGGTACTGCTTCTGGAATCCTGATACATGGTTTTAGTTTTCTGTGTAGTTTCTCTTCACATTTTGTGGTTCTATGAAATATTCTTTTGTAATCGCGCAGCAGAGTAATTGTAGGTGTTTCTAATAAACAACTGAAGAACATTGGTATCTTCTGAGTTATTGTTTATTAAATTACATGGTAAATCAAATTTACTTTGATACACTATTGCTCTGCTATCTGTTTTACAGTAAATGGCACATTCTAATCTCAAAAGTGGTGGACCACGGAAGTAGTACAGTGCTCTGGTCCTCTACTGGTAAACAGGGGTGGAAAGATAAGCCCGATTTCTTGACATAGGAAGAGCTGTTACAAATTTTCAATACTGATGATGTTGAGTTGTCCAATTGTTGTTGTGATGATGATGATGATGATAACGATTGTGCACTTTTTCACATATGGACCCATTGTCGTCTGACAAAGTGACAAGGAACGGGAAAAAGGTAATGAGCCATCCAATATACAGCCTCTCTCTCCTCAGTTTCTAGAAGGAATGAATATGTAAACTAGGCCAAAGTGGACTACAGCATGCTGAGGAACGTACAACTCAAAAGCATGGAAACTTTTGAATATAATGACCCAGGTTACTCAGAACTTCCATTGGGGACAATATTTTAGCATTATTTGTTATTGAAACGAACACAAATGACACACAATTCTTGGCTGCTACTTAGTCTCATGATAAAACAAGGGCTAGGCTTGCAAGGGACCAACACTGATGAGATGCTCAAGTCCTTTGGCATAATTATGTACATGGGGCTAGTTTACTACCCACATATTACTGGCTACAGAGACAACTTAAGTCAGTAGACCTATGTCCTGTAATCGATTTCAACTGCTGCTGAGATTCATCCATTTCGTGGACAATGCAACTGCAGATCAAACTGATCATGTATTTAAGATCCAAAAACTTCTTGAGATGATCCAGAGAATGTTTTGCTCACAGTATGAACCAGGAGAGATGCTAGCAGTGGATGAGTCAAAGGTGCATTTTGCGAAAGACTTTTGTCAGTACATACCCAGCAAAGTGCATAAATATGGAATCGATGTCTTCAAATTGTGTAACCCAGCTGGTTGTATGCTGAGGCTGACCGTTTACACAGGACTGCTGCATGCTGTCAGTAAAAATTTTGCAGAAAAAGTAGTTTTCGACTTAATGGAAAAATATGTAGACAAGAGACATACCATTATTACCAACACTTATTATACAACAATGTCATTAATTCGGCATTAGATGAATAGCAATACCAACATCGTAGGTACCCTGTGAAGAAACAGAAAACATTGTCCCCCACAGTCACGAAGTCACAAATAGGAAAAGATGAAGTCTTTGGAAGGGAGTCTAGTAGAACGCTAGTAGCAAATGGTAAGACAAAAGAGATGTGATGTATCTCACTACTAAGCAAGGCATTGAAATGTGAACACACTGGGAAGAAGAGCAAGAAAATGGCAAGGAAATATTTAAAGCCTACACCCTTTTCTAATTATAATGATGCAAAGCAAAAAGGAATGAGATGTCAAGTTATTTTCCACCCCTGAGGAAAACTATAAGACTGTACCATAAACTGGCATTTGTCATTATGTTTAACAAAGCAGTAACATAAACTTCCACTTTTTGTTCAAAATATTTATCGAGACAAATATTTTTATCAAGAATTTTAGGGATGACATAGTCATGAGCCTCTCGGATACCAATGTCAATACTCTGAGTGCCAATCGACCTTCTAAAAGAGTCAAGGGCTTTATCCTTATAGAAAGCGTGAAGAGGGGAAAAAAGAAGTAGAAAAATACAGAAGAGTTGCAGAAGTTGTTACTTGAAGATTTCAACACAGAACAGTACAAATGAGGCAAAGAAACTTGTAGCAAAGGTGATAACAATCTGTAAAGAATGTAATTTGTTTGTTTGCATTTATGCTTTTCAAACCCTCACAATTTCTAAGAAAAACACTTTTTATCCCTATTTTTGTATTACCCATGCTTGCAGTATATTGTTTATTACATGAATCTAGTAAACAACATTAAATTGGGTGCTTTTCAGATAATTTACATTCTGATTCTTTATAAAGTCATGTAAGAAAGTGAGGTAGCCAGCATCCTCACAGTCCCACACAGCACCCTCTACAAAGTTAGTTCCACTTCTGAGTCTTGATGACACCGGCTACCTCACAGTTTAAGCTCTCTTTTGAAGCATTCATACATTGGAGGTGCACTTCACGACATCAGAACAAAATAGCACAAAAAGACTTTTGGGGTGGGAGGACCCTGTTCCCAGCACCCTCCTGACAGTGAATGTATTAAATATATGCTGCATGTGGCAAGTGTAGGTGACCACAATGGGTGTGTGTAATGTCTGGGTTGATTCATGGTGAGAGAACGGAGAGTGTAAAACCAGTGCTCGCACATAGCCTACTACTCTCAAATAGCATCAAGGGGGCCACCGAGCTTAACATCACCACCCAATGGATGGATCAAAGTCAACAGTCTCACACCCCTCACTTCATGAGTTACTGCAGGCGAGAATTTAATCTGGGAAATTAATGCAAAGTCTTGTAATCAGGAACACTATGCATACCTCCCCCCCTTTACCGTAATTGCAAAGGGAAAGTAGCCAGTAGCACATGGCATACTCAGGCAGTTACCTAGCAGAGTACCAGCTGCACCTGATGATACATAACTTTTGTGATCTTACAAGAACCGGCATATTCAACAAACCAAGTCTGTTGGCTATGGCAAAAATGAATACACATTTTTAATGAAAACAGTTTAGCCAAAATCAAGGTACACTATCCTAGTGAAACATTGTGGGGTAAATTTGGAGTAGTAGTATTTTAGATAAGTCTCAAACAATTATAGGTATTACAGTATATATTTTCTGTAAATGTCATAGGTCGAAGATAAAAATCCAGAATTAATCTCTCACCCTGGAGATGGAGTACGTGCTGTTTTGAAACTTCCTGGCAGATTAAAACTGTGTGCCAGACCAGGACTCATAGCCAGAACCTTGCCTTTTGTGGTCACTGTGCTAACCTACTGAGCCACCCAAGTGCAGCTGACAGCCTTCCCCACAGCTTCAGTCCTGCCTTATACTTTCTGCTGTTTACAGATGCTCTCCTGCTTATCTTGCTGGACCAGCACTGCTGAAAGAAAGGATATTACACACAAAGATACGAAGGAGAACACCTGTGAAGTCTGAAAAGTATGAGAGGGAGGTTCTGGTAGAAGTGAAACAGTGAGGACACTCGTGATTTATGACTGTATAGCTCAGCTGGTATGAGCTTTGTGAAAGGCGAGATTTCTGATTCGAGTCCTGAACTGGCACACTGTTAATCCTCTGGGAGACTTCACAATAAATGTCATTGCAGTATGTACACAAGCACATGGACAGATCAGATAAGGTAATGACTAATGATTTGTATACAGACCCATAAAGAATTTTGATAATCACAGATCCCGGGTATCGAATCCACCTCAAGAATAAATAACTTGAAGTAATTATAGCAAAAGCAGATGAATATGCAACAAGACGTAGTAGTCACACTCACTGTAAAGAACTATTTAAAAAACGGTATCCCTACTGCACCGAGTGAATACATCTACAAATGTGTTACACATTTCAGGGAAAACATTTTTTACTAATACTTAATATAAATGATCATAGAACAAGAGCCAGTTTGGACTTACATTTATCAAGGAAAAACAAACAAGAAATTCAAACTAGCATTTTCTATCCAGGAATTAAACTGTATAATAAATTTCCTGAAGAGATGAAAAAGATTACTAATATACTTCTCTTTAAAAGTACTGCTAAAATGTTCATTGTAAGTACTGCATACTACACAAGCAAAGATTAGTAAGAGGATTAGGAGTAGAGGTTAGTAATGAAAGGTGGTAGCTATAACACTTTGTCACACTACAATACTGCAACAATTTTGCAAGAAAATAATGTGCTAAGTTCTACAGGGCATTATAGTAATGTCTTGTCATTCTCCCACGTTCAACATCTCACTCATCATGAGGGTATACTGCCTCAGTTTGCCAAGCAGACTAAAGAGAGGATTCAGAGATGTGAATGACAAATGGTAGCATGTTTGTGGTTCTGGAGTCAGTTTTCAGGATGGACCGAAGGGAGCGCAAGGAGCATAATAGGTTGCTCATGGTCATGAAGTCACCAGTAGCAGTCCGTAGTGTATGCAATGATGGTGGAGAGAGATGTGAAGAAGCAGTGCAGAACCATTTTTCATACTACAACATATCTTGTGCAGATGGCATATGAACAAAATAACATTGTAGAATAGTGACCAGCCAGATGAGGCAGTGTAGTTGGTAAGGTGATGACCTCATATTTGGGAGTATTGTGCTGTTTTGTGTCCAGCCATCATGATTTAGGTTTTTCATGGTTTTTCTAAATCATTTCTAGCACTTAATGAGGTGGTCCCTTCATCATGGCAATGGCTGTTCTACCCTCATAAAGCGTACTTATATACAGGGTGTTACAAAAAGGTATGGCCAAACTTTCAGGAAACATTCCTCACACACAAAGAAAGAAAATATGTTATGTGGACATGTGTCCGGAAACACTTACTTTCCATGTTAGAGCTCATTTTATTACTTCTCTTCAAATCACATTAATCATGGAATGGAAACACACAGCAACAGAACATATCAGCGTGACTTCAAACACTTTGTTACAGGAAATGTTCAAAATGTCCTCCGTTAGCGAGGATACATGCATCCACCCTCCGTCGCATGGAATCCCTGATGCAGCCCTGGAGAATGGTGTATTGTATCACAGCTGTCCACAATACGTGCACGAAGAGTCTCTACATTTGGTACCGGGGTTGCGTAGACAAGAGCTTTAAAATGCCCCCATAAATGAAAGTCAAGAGGGTCGAGGTCAGGAGAGCGTGGAGGCCATGGAATTGGTCCGCCTCTACCAATCCATCGGTCACCGAATCTGTTGTTGAGAAGCGTACGAACACTTCGACTGAAATGTGCAGGAGCTCCATTGTGCATGAACCACATGTTGTGTCGTACTTGTAAAGGCACATGTTCTAGCAGCACAGGTAGAGTATCCCGTATGAAATCATGATAATGTGCTCCATTGAGCATAGGTGGAAGAACATGGGGCCCAATCAAGACATCACCAAGAATGCCTGCCCAAACGTTCACAGAAAATCTGTGTTGATGGCGTGATTGCACAATTGCGTGCGGATTCTCGTCAGCCCACACATGTTGATTGTGAAAATTTACAATTTGATCACGTTGGAATGAAGCCTCATCCGTAAAGGGAACATTTGCACTGAAATGAGGATTGACACATTGTTGAATGAATCATTCGCAGAAAAGTACCCGCGGAGGCCAATCAGCTGCTGATAGTGCCTGCACACACTGCACATGGTATGGAAACAACTGGTTCTCTCGTAGCACATACTGACGAAACTAAAATGAACTCTAACATGGAAATTAAGCGTTTCCGGACACATGTCCACTTAACATCTTTTCTTTATTTGTGTGTGAGGAATGTTTCCTGAAAGTTTGGCCGTACCTTTTTGTAACACCCTGTATGCTACGCATACATATATTTTTGATTTATTTATTTTCACTGTATTATGATGACAAATCCAGTAGGCTATCACTGTAAGATGAATAAATAAATCAAATGACTTAGAGGGGAATAGGGAATCAAGGATGTCAAAAAGTGTTACTGATATTACAAAAATGTTGATATGGGATGGAAATTCAACCATGTACACAAATGAGAACCCATGTTTAATGCACAATACATACATCATAGAGTGGTCTCTGGGCAAAGCATTTATATATTGGGAGAGAGCTGTTACAGTTTAACAGCTTACCTGATGACAGTTTCAACCCTGTTGCAGAAAGTGTCATTAAGTTAACAAACTTAAATTTTTAGCAGCTCAAGCTTATAGTTATTGTAAGGCAGATTATGACAAAACATAGCAAATACTGTAACACTTTGTGTAATGTTAAAGTAAGAGTGATAAATGATTTTATTTTTTATGTTCACCACCTTCACTGCTGCAAAGTTTAAGAATAAAAACCTGAACTAGAAAGAAATAAGAATGTTGAATAGTGGAAGGATAATTGTCTTTATATTCATGCATTCATCATTAACCTTTAAACTTGAGAATTCTTCGTAACTATTCATAGGTTGAGGCTGAATATTGGTGACTTATGTGCAGCCATCTTTTGTGAAATGTATTGCTCCACATTATTCTTATGGTAATATCCATATTCTATATTACAAATACACGCTGCACATAATATGGTCAAACAGGAAATGACACCCAATAAAAAACAATCATCCCTATAATATAGTCACTCCCAATATGAATGACTCTTCAATGTGACAAGTGCTTTGAGGATTATCTGCATGTTGGGAGCTGCAGCAACAACACTGGTTCAGCGATATGTTACATTTGACATTAAATTATTTTCATACATTTGTCAATTATTTTGACACTCTCAGACTATTTATCTTACTTTTCACATCTCAAATTGCAAACACAATTACTTATTATTTTGGCTGGAGAAAACAACAAAACAGCCATGGTAAAACATGGGGCAGTAGGCCTATCATTAGAATGCTTACAAAATTTAATAACAAATGACAGTTTCTTTGAAATAATAGTTTCATACACATAGTAACACCTTAGAATGAGCTAATATACAATGAACAAGCAGCTCAACTTTGCACATTGTAATTCAGATTAATTTAAAGAAGATTTCAGTCTTTTTACTACACAAGAGAACTTGTAATAATCCGGTTAATGTCATTTAACAATATGTGTATTACTACGCGTAAAACTGGCTACACTAGTGGCATTCCTAGAGCAAAAAATTATGAAGAGCTCATGTTCTGTGCTGTGAATATTTGATCGCAACTATAACTGTAAAAAAGCAATACAAAGTTGTCAATTCTTAACATTTATTGAATTTGATAACGCAGACGAATTGAAAGGGTTACAAAATGCAACTTCGGTGGTTTCCAGCTTTTGTGGTGTTACCAAGTAAACCGAAATACTTGAACTTTTTCTTTTCTTCACCGCTGGAAAGCTTAACCATTTGAATACTTGTGAGCACAAAATTTACTCTGGTTAATTGTAAACCGGTAGCCTTTGCTACATCTTGTGTAATGTTGGGTGACCATTTCTTTATGAAACAAAGTATCACAGCTTTGGTAATTACAGGCTTACGGCGAAAGTACCGGTAATAATGTTAAGTGATTTATATACACTGTCTGCACTATTGTTTCATGCGACGTCACTATGTCGCCCACTATTCGGTGACACACTTTTAATACAGTCTCTAATTCTGTAAGCTGTAAATAAGACGCTCTAAAATTTTCTTTTGAGGAGGTCTCGTACTGATTTCCATCAGTGTATGCCGATCATTTTATTTGAGGTAATAGAAACGGCACCAACACAGTAGCTTGTTTCCCTAATTTCTTTACATAACAATGTAATTGCAAAGTCTTGTAAATAGCATCTGAAATGTTCAGGGACCTTTTGGCATTTATCGGTCATTCTAAAACGTGATATCGTGTCAAGCATGCATGAAATCGATTCAAAACATTAAAGCCCGCTGTTTTAATAGGTTCTTTGTAAAATACAGAGTTGCTTCACTTACAGAGTTAATATACTGCATGTACAAGCTATTTGATACCATGTTTGCATTCATATATTTATAAGCTGTTCACTGTTGTCAGTGTACGTCTTTCATTAATTGTAGCAGCTGTTCTCTCTGCTATACGCGGCGGAACTTTTCTTACACACAAAAAAAGGCCGAGTTTAAGGGGAAACGCCACGAGCACCCATTGCGCTTAAAATTCACGTTGTACTGTGGTAATAAAACAAAATTCAACATAATGTCCCGATCAAAGTTTGGTAAACAACTACACCCGCGCTTACTGAGTCACGCATACTCCATGAATGAATGCGGGAATTTATTTTGGCAGCAATCTGGTTCAAGAGCATGGAATAAATGGACAGCATACAACTAATTAAATAATTTTTCTGGTGGTATTTGTTATTTTACGTTGATAACTAGGTTGTCACTTTTCCTTCTCAATTTATTAGCTTTATAAGTGGTTGCTACCATCTTATTACAAAGTACAAACGAAAAATCACAATTTCAAAGTTCATATTTCCGAAAAATAAACACATCTACAGTGACTCAGTCTATCATGATGTTTTGTACATTTAGGTTATAAATTAATTTCATTGGGAAGCTTGCGAAAACCTTTACCCTATGTTATTGGGAATAACATCTTTGCAATGTTATGCGTTTGTCAGAGGATTGTAGGGCTGTGCATGTTTGAGTGTATGAGTGCGTGTGTCATATTTTAAAAACTAAAGCTCTAGTACTGCATTTTCGTAAGAGATATGGGCAAAAGAAAGAACCAAGTTTTAATAGATTCGGAGAGTGGAGAAAGCGACGGCAGTGAGTCTGATCTGGATTCGGTAAGCAGAACTGTTAGCATAATAATACTGTAGTTGGAAAACATAACCTTTGTTCAAAAATCCTAATGCAGTCAGAATTTTCTGACTGGAAAGTTTAAAGATAATTTGAAAAAGTGTACTTAATCATAATATGTCACTCCTCTTGCCGTTTTCATGAGGGCTACTTATCCATATTATATTAAAACGAATGTGTACTAAAGGTAATAATAATCGAAATGAACAACGTGCGTCGTATTTCACCTGGCAGTTTGGTTTTGGTGACAAGATTTTCATTTGAAACACCTTGGGGGGGTATGTTCAGTCATCGCCTTTGTGAGTAATGAGACATTAAAATTGCAATTTTGGACGAAGCTGGAATGAAGAGCGGATACGTAACCTGAGCTGCCTTTTCGGACCATGCTGGAATAAAAAGCGGATACTTAGAATTTTACACGTGCAGTTTCGATCGAATCCATCTGCAAGATACAGCATCAGAAATAATGAGCTGTTTGTTACAACGTAGGTTTACATACTTGGCTAGTTTAATGAACAATGAACCCAATTAAATAAAAATATTCGTTGCAAAATCACATAAAAATTATTTCGCGTCGAACTGTTTCAGTGTGATGTATATTTAAGGTTTATATGAGAATGGAGGTAGTGCTTTCTAAGTACTACAAAAATCACCAATACATTTGGTTTCTCTGGTCAGATCATAAATTGTTGTACATACCATTCAGTCGTAAATTGCCCTTTGTAATTGCTTCCTTCTGTATTAGTAGAATGACTGTTTTAACTTGTAGGATCAGCTGTTGCTCAAATTAGCCATATTTTGTAATTAATATTTGTTTCCTATCTGAGTATTATTGTCTTCATCCAATTGTTATTGACATGAATTGTTTTCATGCTTGCTAAGTTTGGTTATGTAAATTTTAATAACATTGCTTTCTCTTGCTTATTTTCATTTTCAGGAATTATTGTCTTTGTCCAAGAAGAAAAAAGCAAAACATGAAGATGATGGTGCGGAGAATAATGTGACTAAGAAGGAGAATGCATTCAGTGACTCTGATACTTCAGACTCTGATGATGACTGGGATGCAAGGGGAAATAATAAAAAGAAGAAGAAACCAAAACCTGCAAAGAGGACAGGAAAGAGGACTGTCACAAAATCATCTTCGGGCAGTGATAGTGAGAGTGAAAAGGAAAAGAGTTCGGAACCTGAAGAAGGTGATATCTTGTAACAATTTGTACATATATTCATTTTGTTGTACATGTCTTTTTGTCTGTTTCCTTGCATCTATGTGAGGATATGAAAATTGAAAGAGTGGAGGATCTCCATAGCATTTGCCCAAAAATGAGTAGCATGCCCGTGGAAGAAAATAGTGTATATGGGTCAGGCTGTGATATTGTATGCCACAAGTACTGAAATTCAAGAACCTTTTAATCACCATAAAACTTTGTGCTATTTTGTTCAGAAAACTATAGTTTCATATGCTATAGTCATTTTCCGTTTTAAAAAATATTAGTGTGATTTTTTCTCACACATTTAGGAAAAAAAGTATATTTTCTGTTGCGGAAGGACATTTCATTTTTATTATTTGTGTCACACACATTGATGATCATGTGACAAAATGTATGTGGGCTCTTAAGATAGCCTAACAGGAATACATTGGTATTAAAAGAAGAAATTTGGTATGTTTATCAAAGACATACAATTTTCCCCAAAATTGTAAATGTCTTTCTGTAACAAATTGTTGACATAATTTAAATATAAAATATAATGAACAGTTAATATAACATTTTCTTTTCCATAACTTCCTAATATGAGTATTAGAGTGTCTTCAGTACCATAAATCCACATGAAACACGACTCTTTAATAAATATTTATTTTGTAAAACTTGTTACCGAAGGGCATGTGGGATAAATGTCTATTTGAGTTTCCCTCTAAAAATGAAACCACTCACTCACAGCATGTCATTACCTAGCTAGCCAATGAAACAATTCTGTCAGATGTTTTCCCTCCAGTTTTATGTTCTCTCTCTCTCTCTCTCTCTCTCCATTGTTGTATAGGTTTCAAGTAGCTGTTCATGTTGGAAGTGTAAATTTGCTGGTTATAAAGGTTATAAACAATTTGAAAGTAAGTATTAGTTTAATGTAAACAAAGTTTGTTTATGCATAAGTCTGAAACACTTTTTCAAATAAGCCTGATTACTTCAAAAGCCTGAGTGAAGAATGTAGGCTATAATTCCATGTGCTATATAAGCAAGTGTATCAAATATTTACATGCTGAGGCATCTTGTTAATATTGTTAGTATTTATCTGACAACTTCCAAATATTTTTATTACTATTAACTGTGAAGGAATATTGTAGCCTACTCTGCAAAGACAAGGTGACATTGTTATGTGCAACACTTTTAAAAACACATAAAAAGAATTTCTCAATTTTTTGGCTTTGTAATTTTTAATTTATACTCCAAACAAACATGGCATATCTCCTTTGAGCAGAGCATATGTTCACGCTTTGCGCTTGCAAATAAAATATAATGTACATCAATGGCTTACTATGAAATTTTTGGAAATGTAATGTAAATTCAATTGCTTCTTTGGTTCAGTTATACACTTAACAAGTTTCTTGAATATATGTGCAGGTGTGATGGCCAAAACTGATGCCAAGTGTGCTAAGGAATGCAGAAAACGAAAAATGAACGATCCAGGAACAGCAGAAGTGTATTGTCAAAAAGATTGTGGGAGAAAGAAAGCAAAACGACAGAAGTTAATAGCTGAGGGAAAGATAGGTCATTTACGAAAATATGAAAAATAAAAGAAAAAGATACAATGCACCCTTGCTCGTCAAACCAGTGCAAATCCAACATTAAAAATGTCACCTAGCATGTTAGGTAAAGCTATTGTTAGGATCAAGAGATGTCTCCCAAAATCACCTTCCAAGCATCCGGAAGTTCATGGCAAACTCATCAAATCTTAAGTTGCTGGATTTACTGCTAGGAATGTAAAACCAAAACAATCTGTATTTGAAAGGAAAAAGATCAGATTCTGTGCCAAATCAAACAATACAGGAGAGGATACAATTTTATGAAAGAGATGACATAAGCTGGCAGTGCCCTGGCAGAAAGGAATTTATTTCTATTAAACATGGTAAAGAGTACAGACAAAAGAGATTTTTGTTATACAGTATTAAACAAATTTATGAACTTTTCTGCAAAGGGTATGGGGAGTTACCCATTTGGACTGTCAAAATTTATACAATTACGACCAAAGCATGTTGTGCCTATAACACTAAGAGATCGAGAAGTTTGTGTCTGCACTTATCATGAAAATGCTGCTATGTTATTAAGGTCTTTGAACAAGCATGTGCCAAGCATACAAAAAAGTTTAGATGAAGTACTTGAGAAAACTGTTTGTGATTCCACCAATATCAGCTGTATAGACAGGAATTGTGAAGAGTGTGGCACTTCAAATCTTGACAGCTATTTTGAAGGGTTAGATTTAAATGAAAGAATAACTTTTTATAAATGGTGTCTAGAAGGAGGTCGTACAAAGGAACAAGAAATGCAAACAAAGTTGTCAGAAGCAAAGGTGCAACTTGATTTACAGTTACAGACTTTGACCAGGCATGTTTACAATGCACGTAGGCAGCACTCCGAGTTGCGCATGTTAAAATGCGCCCTTCCCGAAACAGATATCATTGTACTAGAGGATTTCTCAGAAAACTTTTTGTTAAAACATCAACCTGAGATCATGCAGGCTCACTGGCGTTCACGCAGTGTCTCTATTTTTACAGCCATTGTGTATTACAAGTGTCCTGAGCTGAAGCATATAAACTACTGTGTTGTATCTGATTCTTTAGAACATAGTAAGGACAGTGTCCATGCTTTAAGACTAGATTAGTTTTTCGTTCCATAGATCCGTGTTGAGGAGATCCTCATGGATGTGGAACATGTCAATTTTTTTATTTTTTTTTAAGCTGAAATAACAGTACTAATTGTATGAATATATGCGATACATCATTTGTTTCTATTAAAAAATTCATCAATGGAGTAGAAGGAGTTGGCCACTAGTAAGTCTTTCAGGCTCCTTTTAAACTGATCTTTATTTGTAACTAAATTTTTTATGTTTGCTGGCAAATTATTGAAGATGAGTGTTCATGAGTAGTGGACCCCATTTTGAACTAAAGTAAGTGGTTTGTTCTCGGTATTGGATGTATGAACTGAACTGTTTGTTGGAAAAAGAGATATATTATTTAGGACAAATTTCATTAAGGAGTAAATATACTGAGAGGCAGTAGTTAGTATACCCAGTCAGGCAATTTTAGCACATCTGAAAACAAAAGTTGGGTTTCCAATTTCACATGTCCATTACTTTAGTGATGGAGCTGCAAGTCAGTTCAAAAGCTGGTTCTCTGTTTGTGATCTTGTTCATGAAGAAGATTTTGGTGTAACAGCTGATCTAAGTTACTTCGAAACAGCTCATAGAAAGGGTCCACATGATGGCATCGGAGGAGAACTGAAGAGTCATTTTTCGTTCCATACTCCAGAAGAAAATAGTAAATAATGCAGAAGAATTTGCAACAGTTGCAAAAGATCTTGCCAAAAGTATTATTGTGATTTACATTCCAGAGTCAAGAATTGAGGCAGTAAAGAAAATGTTGGAAAGCCGATTGAATAACTGTTTGCATGTAAGTGGCCTTCGAAAATATCAGTTTGCACAACCCTCTTCTGATAAACACGTCACACTTTTGGAAAATTCTGTTTTTTTCTGGGCAGCTTAATAGTGGAAGGACCTACAAACTTATCCAGAGTGCAAATGTTTTCAAGCAGCAGCAGAACCAAGTAGTTCAAAGCAAGTTAACAAATGATTCAGTCTTGTTTAATGGGTCATTTTTACTTTTCAAGGTGCTTAGTGATACAGCTGTTGTATACAGGTATGCGTGCATTATTCAGAAGTTTCATGCTGATAAAGACATTTACGAAGTGATGGGAATGAAGTCAACAGACAATACTAAAGACACATTTCAAATTGTCCAGAATGATGTCTTTAATGTTTCTCCTGCTGACATTGTTTCTGTGTTATGTTAACCACATATTAATGGTAGTTCTGAAAGATTTACTTACAAATTTTCAGATCCTGTTGATGTTTATGAACAATAACTAAATGAAAGTTTTTTTCCCCGGTACTTTCTTAAAAAACAAAAAAAGAAATATCTCGGCAACATTACTCGTGCTTTCTTAAGCAAGTAGTTATGCTTAAGTAAATATTTTTTTCAATTATTTTGAAGTTTATAAACCATTTTTCAGTGTTACTTTATTAAATGTAAAGGGTACTTTCTCAGAACAGTGTTTCAAATTATGTATGTACAAAGTCTATATTTTACTAACAATAATTTCACTTTCCTATGCTACATAATTTTAATTCCAGTAATAAATTAATATGTAACTTGTATGATAGCATTTATTATAAAATTCAACAAATAACAATATATTTTGTGTTAAAAAGTCAAATTTGTATAGCTGGGAAAAAAATGTCCTTCCGTAACACTGCAGCTACTCACTTTCTTGGATGCAGCATTTAATCTAAGAGCTAAAAATATCTATTAAGCCCTTATTTATGTACTAAACATATGCAGTTAACTAATTAAAAAAATTGCTAAGTGAAATATAAACATCAGAGCAGGAATTAATCTTTATATTCAAGTATCAAAAAAGCTGTGCTTTTTCTTGTCCTTCCGTAATGCTCAGTAAAATAATTAATATTGAAAATATGGAAACATAATATTACTATTTAAATGCATAAAAAATTCCTGTTGCTTGTAACAGTTTGCAGAATATATGTTGTGCCCTATTTTTCCATTTCTAATGAAAGTTTTTTTACTCAGATTTCACAGAAAGGTGTCCTTCCGTAGCAAAAAACAATAGCACGGCCTGACCCTATACTAGGTATCCCTATACAGTTATTTCCTTAACAGTACCTATGCAAAAGTAAACACTTTTTTTTCCCTTCTAGTGGGCTAAAGAAAACTAAAATTCTAGGCACAGTAATTTGCTCAACTTGTCTGCTGTTCAGTTCTGTTCTTTTTGTATTCCTCTTCTTTTTCTTCTCGTTGCTTCCATATTGCTACTGTGCAAGGTGACACATTGGTAGGACACTGGATTTCTTTTTGTTTGATTTTCCTAAATTTCTTAAAGGCAAATTCTGTGGTGGTTCTTTTGAAAGGGCACATCCCATTTCCTACCCCAGCCTGAGCATGTGCTCTCTCTCTCTCTCTCTCTCTCTCTCTCTCTCTCTTTTTTCCCACCTCGACTTATTCACATCACAATCACATATCTATCCTTCCTGTATAACTACATTGTTAAAACAGCAGCAGAAAACATCTAAACAGAAGAGAATACAGGGTATAATAGTCTCTCCCCTTCAAAATCTTGATTATATTGATAGATTGGTCCATAACAGAGTGCATTCTGGGTTATGTTGGAAGGTGGCAATTTGGTTGCAAGTTGCTGCAGCCAATGTATGTGAATATGAAATAGTTTGTGATAACATACTGGTCTGTAGTGAAATCTGAGGTCAGTGTTTGCTTCCAGAGTAATGCCTTTTTCAGTATTTGCAATCATTATGGTATAATAAGGTCAGAAAATCTGTGTTGCATGTTGTTTGAGTATTTTTGTGCGTAAATCGTAAATCATTTGTAAGCTTTGACAAATGAAGGGGGTGAATGTCCTAGTTAACTTACTGAATGCAGATGCTAGATTTCTCTGTTGAGTGACATAGTAGGTAGCATTGGAGGAAGGGGATTCTTCAGGGATGTCTGTAAGACTGTTGCCATGTGTAGTCTTCAGTTTGGTTGGATGGGATTTAATTAATGGAGATTTAAGATTGTTTCTTTGTTACCTTTTAGTCTCTCAGCCATGGCCTTGTTGTATGCGGCTATGAGAACATACCTTCTCCGAAGAGTCAAGCAGTATATCGCTCCCTCCTACGTATATCTCGCGAAGAGACCATGAGGATAAAATCAGAGAGATTAGAGCCCACACAGAAGCATACCGACAATCCTTCTTTCCGCGAACAATACGAGACTGGAATAGAAGGGAGAACCGATAGAGGTACTCAGGGTACTCTCCGCCACACACCGTCAGGTGGCTTGTGGAGTATGGATGTAGATATGTCAGACATTGTCTGCTCTTTGTTTGGTTGTTGGTGTAAAGAAATTCGATATCGCTATTCCAGATTCTCTTGAATAATATAGAAAGACTATTCATATTTATTATCCTTATTGTCTATCAGCAGCAGTAGTGAAACATCAGATTGCACTCATTTGCTTTTACCCAAGATGTCAGTATGGCGGAAATGCCTACTTCCAATGTATACAAAATACCAACTGCCACTATATACTCATCCCAACAAATGCAAACAAAAATAAAAAGTACATGAAAACGTCTCACTCCAACCATAAAATGAAACTAACAAGACAACTGTGAAAGATAGGGGCTTTAGGGTGAGGACAAGCTAAATATATAACAATACAAAACACAACACCATCCCAAAACAAATATTACTATAAAAAAACCCTGAACTTACAACATAATGCGACAGCCACAAACAACAGAAATCACACACTTCACTCGACCTACGATAAATAGCTCAAGCGAAGCCCACAATACCAAAAAACCAACAGCTACAACTCCGAAAAATGAAATCTGACATTTTCCTTGACCTGTGTAGCTCAAACATAGCTCTCGATACCTACTTTCAAACCACCAAAAAAAAAAAAACCAACCATAACTTAACACCCCTACACGACTCACGAATATCACTGGAACCAAAACCCCAAAAACTTGTAAGCCCAAAACCCACATATTCGCTAGATTAATTAAAACAAACCAAAATACCATAAATATAAAACAGGCAAAACATCACATTTACTTTAGACTAAAACCAAAACAAAAATTACTTACCAACAAAGGCCTCCAACAAAATCATCCCCCCCCCCCCCCCCCACACACACACACACACACACACACACACACACACACAATGAACACCAAAGTAATCAAGCGCACAAACAAAAGAAAAAACGTATAATAGCTCACTGAAAACAAAGCAAACACTTCCAAAACCACATTATGGCACTGACTACCCAGACTCAAATATACCCACATTACCACAGTGATAACTAAGACTCAAATGAACCCAATACTACACGTTGAACTCAACATGTCAAGAGCTACCACCAGAGGGTGCCATAAAGTACAACAACACAATATCTACAAACACGAACCAACTCAGAAACACCATGCCATAGTGACGTCACATGCCACAACACTGTTAAATCATGGGTAAAAGCAAATGGATGGAATCGGATGCTTCCAATGACACCCATCAACATATGTCATCAACTGGATAGTATCAAACTTCTGTCAAATCATAATGCTCAACTCAAAACATCCACATAGAAGTCTATACAAAGAATTAATATCGCATTTCATTTGTCTAATCAGCATCATAACCAATATCAAGAATATTATTATCCAAGGAATTAGCATTTGCCCAAAGTAGGCCTCTATGGTAGGAGCTTCTATATTTGCACCCACATGGTTACTTCTCTTTATGAAGTTGCTTCGATCTCTGTCCTATCTTCGAGATGTGTTAACCCAAGGCATGGTTATCTGCATGCAAATAAAATAAGACATGGTCAGTATTTGTGTTCGCCTCTACATTTACATATTATAAGATAATCCTTCATGAGTTATCATTTGTCAGTAGGAATACTTAGGGATACATTACCATTCCTGTGTAATGTTATGTAACACCACACAACAACTCAGTCAAGGAATACAGGATCGGGGGAGGGGGTCAACAATTAATTTTTCTTCATCCTCTTTCCTCTTGTATCATGCGAAAAGCAATTTTTTGTTCCAAAGAGAGCATTTGTATTACTTATTGTTTGAGTTATCCTATCACTTGCTGGAAGATTGTATTTCTACTGTATAGTAATTTCATTTTTTAGTTTCTATTCATTAAAGACTGCCATTGCTATATGCATATGGAGTATTGCACATCTTTATGTACTGTCAGTCGAAAAGTAGTAAGTTATCATTTGAAAAGCTCACTTGCCATTACTTAGTTGCTTAAATGATGTAATCAGTACTGTTGTGCAGTCTTAGAAGTATGATTGAAAATTGAGCACGAAAGTGGGAAAGATGAAGAATAGAAATGAAACAACTTATCAGACGTAAAATAGTTGACATGTAGTCTTTACTTCATTAACATTATAAACTGTTGATGCATTCAACAATTCAAAAAGTTTGTAAGTTACTGTACAGTCTGTTCTTCATTAAAGATGCATAACTGCTGTCTACATCCATCACCTGAGAATACCCATTTGAACACAGGTTAAGCATAATTCAGATATTTTCAAGTTGTCCAATTTTTATCAGATTTTTAAGTAGGCTCTGCGAGTCTACCCAAAGATTTCTTGTCAGCTGTAACTACGAGGTAGATGTGACTAATGCTGAAGATGTGTACCATAATATATGTGGACTTTATATTTGAAATTTAGTTGGACGCATGTAATCATCATGTGTAGTTTTCAGACAAGATGTTATGCTACAGAGTCAGTTGTCAGCATTATTTTCCTGCTATTAGGTGAGGTTTCGGACTCTGAAGGAAGTGACAGTGACAGCTCAGATCTGAGTCAGGAAGAGTTCAATGATGGCTATGATGAGAACCTGATGGGTGATGAGGAAGACCAAGCTCGACTTGCCCAGATGACAGAGAAAGAGAGGGAGCAAGAAATATTCAAGAGAATTGAACAAAGAGAAGTAATGAAGACAAGGTCTGTACAGTTTTGTCTACTCCTGTAATTTGTGGTTTTAACAGTTTCAGTTGGTTAGTTGTTTAAGCGTTTGTGTATATCATCTTGTGAGTAAATCAGTATAACAAAAATATTTAAATATTTGTGTGTTATATTTCAGATGAGTCACATCAAAATCAAGGTTTTATGAGAAGCGTTGTAAAGGCACATCTTCAATTTTATTTGGAAAGCAATCCTGCTACTAATGTTTTTGATAAAACACAATTAATGCTTTAAACGAGAAAGTGTACAAATGCAGTTATTTCGATATCTCCTTAATTACACACCATTCAAGTAATAAGTTATTGTAGACACTTTGTTACAGTTAGACGAGAAAGACATCTCATCACAAGAGTATGGAGATAATTACAAGTTTTATTGTTCGATGTTACTGTGGCAATATTTGTGAACCTTACCCTCTAGATGTGCTTTGTGAGGGGTGGGAAACATACATTATTGTCTAACCATCTCAGTTGGTTAGAGCAAGTTTCTCACAAAATTAAGTAGTACATTTTTCTCTATTACTGGAAAAAAAAGTAACTGCACACTGATGTGCAGACATTTTTTCTGTGCTGTCCATTCATTACCTTCTTTATTGTTTACACCAGACTTACCTGTATTGTGTTTTTCTTTTAAACAACTTACATTCATTGCAGCAACACTACGCTTCATAGTCAATGCAATAAAAAAAAGATTGTTGTTTAAGATTTCATTTTTTATTTTGTTTTATAGATTTGAGATAGAAAAGAAGCTGCGACTAGCAAAAAAGCAGGAAATGAAGAAAAAGAAAGATCAAGGAAAGAAGAAAGAGGAAAAGATTGATGTGAAAGAAAGGTGTAAGGAGAGAAAGAAAACTGTTGAAGAAAATAGAGGCAAAGTTGACAGGAAAGTGCATGCAATGAATTTGCTAAAAGCACGCCGTGAGGAGAAAAGAGAAAGAGGTATGAGAAATATTTTTTGTGAGAAAGGATTGGTTTAAAATTTTTTCAGCATATGTATGCCCCCCATCACCCTTTCCCCAAACGCACAAAACTAGTTGAAGGCACATAACTACCATACAGTTTGAGTATTATATTTATGAAAAATATTTGAATTTACTTTTCTGCTCCCTTTCCCTCAAATTTTCACCAGGACCTGACACTGCAGACAGATGAACACTTTGGGGGATCCACTTCGTATGTCGTGTTTTTCGAGGTTTGTTATACAGCAAGGTTGACTCTGGTGCATTCATCCTAATTTTTAAGAGGGTCTGTCTCCAGATAGGGTCAAAATCATGGTTTGTGTGGCGATGTGAAGCCATATTTCCCACCACCAGTGCCGTGTTTTAAATGCAAATACTAGGACTTCTTCCCAGTGAACACCTGAACTGATGTGCTGAGACTGTGGATGATCACTTGCCTGTGTCAGTTTGGGGAATGACCCTCCTCCATCCCCGAACAGTGCTACTTCCATCAAGGGACACAAAATCCAGGAACTGAAAGTCACACATTGCCTTTCATATTTTATAGCTAGGAAAAAAACTGATTGTTTGTATTCACTACCAATAATACTGGCTTTTGCCACTACTGTGCTCAGTTCATCGATAGTAGTGCAAATAAACTCTACCATGGGGGTTATGGCCCATCTGTCTCATGGTTCCAGGGGGCACCATTTCGGGAACCTCTCCCCACATTGAGCTGGAGGAGCAGAACCCACCTCCAGTATTTACCTGTTGCAGGGGTCCCTTCAGGCTCTTTACTTATCACACCATATGGCCCAGGCCTTAACATGTTTTAGTAGTAGGTTTTCCTCTTCCCAATGACAAGATAGTTTCATCGTCCCAATCCTTAAACTAGGTGGAAACCTTGTTTCCATATACAGCTACCTACCAATTAGCCTCACCAACTTGCTCTGCAAACTGCTCAAGAGGATGGTAGCTCGGCACATGTACTGGGATCTTGAATCGTGGGACCCTTCATCCACTTGTCAGTAATTCGCGGAAGGACCGTCCACAACCAACCATCTCGTTAGCTCCAAAACAGCAACCAAACAGGCTTTTTATAAATCCCAACACTTCATTGCAGTCTCTCATCCTACCTGTTTAGAGTTAGATTTGGTACATCACTCAGCTCCCATGGTTTCAAGAGACCAGCATCCCACAAAGCTCACTTCTGAGTGTTACTCTTCCTTTTGACGGCGTAACAGATGACTGGGTAACGTGTAATTCCCAGCCCCGGGTCAACAGGTAGGGTTCGCATGTACCCCCTGGTATAGGCCAGGCCCAGGGAGGGGTGATTGCCTGAGCGGCAACCTTCCCAAATTGCTGATTGGTCCCACTGTCAAATGTTCGGGAGGTGTGCCCTGAGGTGTGAACAATCATCTAAGGTGGGTGCACCGCTTGTTAAGGGATCTCCCAGTTGGAAGGAGCGCACCATCAGAGACGCTGGCAATCATAGGAGATTTTCTCACAATGAGTGAGTCATCTTCCCAATCAGTGTCTACAAAACGTAAACGTCATGAGGTTAATGATTCGATGACCCTTCCTGCTGCACCACGGTTCCTCCTGGTCTCACGTTCTGAAGACAGTCAGTCCTTCACCACGGTAAATCCGCTTATTATTCAGAAAGGTGTTGATGAAATTGCTGGCCCTGTGAAATCCTGCTCTTGTTTATAGAATGGCACTTTGCTTTTGGAGACTGCACAACTGCTGCTTGCCACCTCACTTCTCCATGGCTACCCTTTTTGTGTTGAGGCCCATAGAACTTCGAATTCTTCCCATGGTGTAATTTACACCAGGCTGCTCGATGGTCTAACCAAGGCTGAAATCCAATCTTACTTCTCAGATCAGGTGTCATTGCCTTCCATTGTGTAATGAAAAAGGTAGATTCCTCCTTAGTGCCCACCCACACTCTTTTCCTCACCTTTGATAGAGTGGTTCTGCTGTCCAAGATCAAAGCAGGCCGTACATTCTGAACCAATGCACTACTGCTGGTGTCATTGTGTCAACCACACTAGAACGTCTTGTCGACATCCAGCCAAATGTGTAACCTGTGGTAGGGATGCACACGAGGGCGATTGTCCGCCTCCTTCTCCCCGCTATATCAACTGCAATGGCGACCATGCCGCCTCCTCTTGGGATTGTCCCGTGTATCTTGATGAGCCAGTTGTCCAAAAGATTCGGGTAAAGGAAAAAGTGCCTTACCAAGTAGCTCGCAAATTACTGGCTATCTCCCATCTGGCACCTATAGTTCTGTTCTTGTTACCCCTTGCTCCATGAAGGACATGGCCATGCAGGCATGCGTCCTCAAATTCAGCTCTGCAGTTGTGAAATCGCAGTGTCAAGGTAGCATCGCCATCCCCCCCCCCCTCCCCCCCCCCCCCATTCCACTGTCCAACAAACTAACTCTCGCCTCAAGGGGCGAAGCCACCAGCTATACAACCAGTAGGCAGGAAAGGACAGGAGGAGTACTCCCATGAAGACTTCCTCTATCCCTCCAGCCTAACGACACCCAAGTCTTCCTCCAGCTGGAAAGGTTTGAAGTCCATGAAAGGCAAACAGTCTTCTCCTTCGCCAACTCTTAAGATCCTGCTCGACAATGTCGCCATGTGGTACCTTAGCCTGGCCAGCCTCCATATCCCCGGTGCGCACCACCAACTGTTTTTCAGTGTTGGACTCCACCGACTGACTGCACAAGCGAGCCGATGCTTCTGTGGACCTTAGGGAGCAGGAACCTTCTGCTTCTGTAGCCTGTAGTAGTGACGCTACACTGTCTGTCACTCGGCAGCTGCAGAGTTGACACCCTACATCTCTTCCTCCTCATGACTGTCCTCCAATGGATCATACGTGGCCGTCGGTCCCACAAAGAGGATTTATGGCTGCTTTTAGCATCGTAGCATCCCTTGTACTCTGCCTTCAGGAAACGAATTTGCGTCCTCACGACTACTTTGAGCTTTCACATTACTTACTGATTCATTTTAACCTTCCCCGAGGTCGGCATTCCATCTCGTGGGGGCGTCATGCTGCTCATATGGTATGACATTCATAGTCAACCCATCTCCCTGACTACCTGTCTTCAAGCGGTTACAGTTTGCCTTTTCCTTCCCCGCCTGACTTTTTCCCTCTGTACCATTTATGTCCCTCCGTCATTCAATGTCACCAGGGCAGACTTCCTTCAGCTTATTGGTCAGCTACCTCCCCCATTTTTGCTACTTGGTGACTTCAATGCGTATCGGACCCTTTGGGGTTCTCCCAGGACCTGTCAGAGAGATGCCCTCTTGGCTGACCTTCTTAATGAAGTCAACCTCTTCTGCCTTAACACTGGAGCACCCCCTTTCCTTTCAGGCTCCTCACACACCTATTCCCATTTGGACCTATCCTCTTGCATTGCACTGCCCAGCTTGCCCATCATCTTGAGTGGTCCGTTTTTTCAGACGCCTACTCGAGCGACTATTTCCTGTGTGCTCTCCATTTGCTTACTCCTCCCACATCCATGTGCATGCCCAAATGGCAGCTTACTAATGCTGGCTGGCAGCTTTTCTTCTCCCTGGCGACCTTCGAAGAACAAGATTTCTCCAGTTGTGATGACCAGGTGGACTATCTCACCAACGTTATCCTTAGTGCTGCAGAATGTTCCATTCCTCGCACTTCCTCTTTATCACATTGTATTCCAGTCCCTTGGTGGACTGAGGCAAGCCATGATGAAATCCACACACGGAGTCATGATCTCCATGTTATTAACAGTCATCCTATGTTGGCAAACTGCGTTCATTATAAACAGATGTGTGCAAAGTGTCATCGTGTTCTTCGGGATAGCAAACGAGCTAACTGGATTTCATTCACTAGTTCTTTTAACAGTTCCACCCCTTCCTCTGTCATGTGGGCCAACCTCCAACGGCTCTCTTGGACCAAGATCCATTCCCCCATTTCTGGCTTCACAGTTGTTGTTGTTGTTGTGGTCTTCAGTCCTGAGACTGGTTTGATGCAGCTCTCCATGCTACTCTATCCTGTGCAAGCTTTTTCATCTCCCAGTACCTACTGCAACCTACATCCTTCTGAATCTGCTTAGTGTATTCATCTCTTGGTCTCCCTCTACGATTTTTACCCTCCACGCTGCCCTCCAATACTAAATTGGTGATCCCTTGATGCCTCAGAACATGTCCTACCAACCGATCCCTTCTTCTGGTCAAGTTGTGCCACAAACTTCTCTTCTCCCCAATCCTATTCAATATTTCCTCACAGTAGCAGATGGTTATTGTGGACTCTGTTGCTATCTCCAACACCTTGAGCCATCATTTTGCTGAAGTTTCGAGCTCTTTCTATTGTCACCCTGCCTTCCTCCATCGGAAACGAGCAGAGGCGGCTTGGGTGATACCCTTTTCTTCTCCGAATTGTGTGTGCTACAATGCCACCTTTACTATTAGGGAGCTAGATCATGCTCTCACTTCATCCTGATCCGCTGCCCCAGGGCCGGACGCCATCCACATTCAGATGTTGCAGCACCTTTCTCTTGCAGGCACTTCCTGCTTAACACGAACAACTGCATCTGGGCAGAAGGCACATTTTCCAGACACTGGTGTGAAGCCATCGCCATACCCGTACCTAAGCCTGGTAAGGACAAAAACCTTTCTTCTAGCTACCACCCCATCTCTCTCACCAGCTGTGTTTGCAAGTTGGTGGAATGTATCCCAGCTGGTATGGTGGCTCGAGTCTCGCAATTTACTGACAAATGCACAATGTGGATTTAGAGTGTGGCGTTCTACAGTTGACCATCTCGTTGCTTTGTCCACCCATGTCATGAATGATTTTCTGCGGAAATCCCAGACTATGGCCATGTTTTTTGATTTGGAGAAGGCCTAAGACACCTGCCGGAGAACTGGCATCCTGTACACTTTACACGTGGGGCTTCCGTGGGCGCCTGCCCTGTTTCCTTCAGGCATTTTTAAAAGATAGAGTTTTCAGGGTGCATGTGGGTTCTGCCTTGGCAGACACTTTTATCCAGGAAAACGGTGTGCCTCAGGGTTCTGCTCTGAGTGTTGTCATCTTTGCTATCACCATTAACCCTATCGTGGCCTGTCTCCCACTAGGCATCTCCGGCTCCCTTTTTGTTGACGATTTTTGCCATCTATTGTAGTTCTCAACGGCCCTGTCTCACTGAGTGGTGTCTTCAGCAGTGTCTTGATCACCTTTACTCCTGGAGCATCGATAGTGGCTTTCACTTTTCCACTGACAAAACCGTCAGTATGAATTTTTGGCGACGCAAGTGGTTTCTCCCACCATCTTTACATCTTCGGCCTGTTGCCCTTCCATTCGTTGATACAATGAAACTCTGGGGCTCATGCTCAATAGGAAACTCCCTTCGTTCCCCCATGCATCTTACCTGGCAGCCTGCTGTACGTGGTTCCTCAATGTCCTACATGTTCTCAATGATACTTCCTGGGGGCACCCTCCTATGTTTGTACCGGTCCCTTGTCCGTTTGAAACTCGGCTATGGGTGCTTTGTGTATGCGTCTGCACGCCGTTCCCTCTTACGCCGTCTCAACACTATCCACCAACGTGGCATCCATTTGGCCACAGGCACATTTTACGCCAGCCTGGTAGAGAGTCTGTATGCTGAAGCTGTTGGACTACCACTGTCCTACTGCCGTGACTTTCTCTCCTCAGCATGCCATTTGTCTGCTAAGCGTGGCCACCCATCATATGCCTGCTTCTTTGATGATTCCTTTGATCGTCAATATGGGGCTTGTTCTTCTCTGTTACCTCCTGGATCCTGCTTTTGGCACTTGCTACGGCAGCTTAACTTCACACTTTCCTGGGGGTGTGAACCCTTCACCACCTTGGCTTCATGAAGTGGCCCATGTTAACCTTGGCCTTCTTCACTTCCTAAAGACACTACTCCAGCCTTGGTCTATCGCCTTCAGTTTCACGGCCTTACTATGGAACTTCGCCATTGTACCTTTGTATACACTGACGGCTCTCAGATTGGCTGTGAGGTCGGGTGTACCTTCGTCATTGGCACCTGTGTTTTTCAATACCGGATTCCGGCAGTTTCCTCAGTATTGACAGCCAAGCTCTTCGCCTTGTATCAGGCCATGGAGTACATCCAGAGACACAACCTTTTCAATTGTGTCCTCCGCTCAGACTCACTCTGTGCCCTTCAAAGTCTATGTGCACTGTATACTGCCCATCCCTTAGTGCAGCGAGTCCAAGAAAACTGTCAACTGCTCACTCTTGGTTGAGCCAGTGTCATGTTTCTGTGGGTTCCTTGTCATGTTGGTCTGCCAGGGAATGAGGCTGCTGCCAAAGCTGCAGTCCTCATACCTCAGCATGCAAGTACCTATATTCCCTCCGATGATCTCTGTGTTGCTGTCTGTCAGGAGGTGGAGTCCTTTTGGCATCACCAGTGGTCCTCCCTTCACAGGAATAAGCTCCGGCTTATTAATCCTCTCCCAGCGGCTTGGATAACCTCCTCTCGGCCCTTCTGCTGGGAGGAGGTTATTTTAACTCTGTTGTGTATTGGGCACTGTCTTTTTAGCCATTGTCATTTGCTAAGTGGTGCTACCCGGCCACTTTGTACACATTATACTTAAGTTTTAACTGTTGGCCACTTCCTGTTGGACTGCCCACTTTTTAACCTTTTACGTTCCCATTTGGATTTGCCGTCTGAGTTATCGGCCGTTTTAGCAAATGGCACGCGGGCTGTCGACTGCGTCGTACTTTTTATCCACCAAAGAAATATGGTGAAGGCTGTTTAATTTTTAGTTTTGGACCGCCGTTTCTGTATTGTGTTTTTTTAGCCCTTTTTCCATGTGCCTGTTTTTAGCTGTTTTCTATTATGTCCATTGGGACTGACATTTAGTTATTTTTTAACTCCTCTCTGTCTTTGTTTTCTATAGTTTTGACTTGGTCGTGTATGACCCCAGTTGTTTTTGCGCCCTAAAGCAAAACAAAACCAAACTACCTAGCTTCCTCAGAATGTACTCCTGGTGTTTTCCACACACCCACTTGTGGTTAGTACACAGACCATAATTTAGGAGCAACAAAAATAATTTGTTGCCCTCAGTGTCTCTTCATGTCAGTTCTTCTGGAGTATGAGGATGCTACCATAATTTACACTGGTAAACTTAAAACCCTGGATAATTAAGTCTCCTGCTGGTTGGTAACATCATTTGTTGCCGGGAACGTGCAGTGTTTTCACACCAGAGCTACGGCCATGAACGGAGACCTACATTTTGTTAGACACACCTCCCTCAACTACATTCTAATTTATAGTGGATCAGTGAGTGATATCCAGGCTATTGGTAGATGTTGCTCTCATCTCTGTCTGATGACATTCCTCTGTACTGCTTGTGCTGCATGTCTTAGTTGTCTTTTCTGAGTCCCAAGTCACGGTTACATCAGGGGATGAATTGGTCAACCATTTGAGTACTGAAGCGATTACTTGCCCAACAATTGTTTTGACAATCACATTTGGTGATTTTTCAGAGCAAAAAAGACCTCTATCTTACTTGGAGATGGAACAAAATCTGGTGTGCTGCCACTGCGTGGTGCTCCACCTTCATTTTCTCCCAGAAGTAGTTCATTCTTTGCCAACTCTCGATGGGTCATATGAGATTAATGCATAGTTTTATTTTATGTGATAGGCCATCCCTTGTGGATGTGGAACCTTACAGATAGGTCACAGCCTGGTGAAATGTCCCCTCCTTCTGGCTCTCTGTGTTAAGCAAACTGTTGCAGACTTTTTGCTTCTAATTTTGGTGAATGACTCGAGTACTGTTTTCAGTTTTCTCCATGTAAGTTGTGTTTATACTTGGATATAACCTTTTAAACTGTTGTAGGGGTGTGGGCAGAGTGCTTTGGGTTAAGGTGTCTACTGCTGCTTGCTGGATCTCGGGGCCATTGACCCTACCTCCTTCGCCACGCGCCTTCATCATCCCTCTTCTCGCGTTTTAATTGCTTTTAGATGCAGTTAACCCTCATTTTTATGCTGCACTCTAATTTCAGTTTTAAGGGAAGCACTCTAGTAATAGTGTTTGTGCTTCCTCCTCTATAATGGATTGGGTCAGGATGGCTGTGATGGGAATGGCCTCCATCACATGCAGAGTTCTGGGGGCACTTGCCTGGCCCTCACACCCCTGCTGACCTTATTGCTTCTCTCGGCTTATTTTATTATTGTAGGTCCAACTGACAGCCATTAAATTTCTAGCCTTCTCATTTTAGCTGTTACAAATCTCCCAGCTAGAAAGCATTCTTGATGCCGTTACTGTAGTTGCCCTTAATTGGGTTGGCGGGAGTCAGAAGCTGGTGGGGTTTCTCTCACCACAGATGAGCCCTTGGAGACCCTTCACCTGCTCTTACTATTACTGGCCTGACACATTTTTTGATTCTCTTCAAATTATGTTCGCTCTGGCATCGGTATTGCTTTCAGTGCCTAGATTATACCAATCGTTCACACTTTCATATTTCAGTCAAGTTTATCTCTGATGATGTCCAACTCCAGATGATCTCTCTCTTGACAGATGATCTGATGACCTTGTTGTTTACCCCCTTAAATGCCCCCCCCTCCCCCCCGTCACCAGCTCAGCCAATTAACCAACAGGTATTCACATGGTATTTTGATGAACCAGTTACATGGAAGTTGTCCCTTCACTACATGTTAATTATTAAGCTGCAGTACTGCCTATTCTGACGTCCAGGCAGGAAAGTTATGTGAATAAAAATTAACTGGGCATGCACAAGTTGTAAAGGCCACTGTGATTGCAATAGTGTGTTTATGTACCAGTTCCTAGAACCGGATAGCAGAAGCAGTGTTGATATACACACATATATATACATACATCCCTAGGTTTCTCTCTCTCTCTCTCTCTCTCTCTCTCTCTCTCTCTCTCTCTCTAATTGCTAATCAGCGAAAAGTGAAGAAAGAGAAATAAAAAGGAAAGAGACACCTATGTCCCTTCTTTAACTTTTCTCCCGTTTTGTGTTTTATCTATTTACAAGGAAATACTTTTTACTTCCAAATACAAAATATATAGAGCACATTTTGTTTTCACTTGTCATGCTCCTACAGTTGTTTCAGTTTCAGCAATTAGCATGTATATTCTAGTATCCCGACCACGACTTGTAACAATATATAACTTTCTTGAGGAAATACAGGATACCTAAGAAGAAAAATAATATCATTTCTTTAAACAGCTTTCTGCAGAAAAGTGCGAGTCAATATACATGCTAATTGCTGAAACTGAAACAACTGTAGGAGCATGACAAGTGAAAACAAAATGTGCTTTATATATTTTGTATTTGGAAGTTAAAAGTATTTCCTTGTAAATAGATAAAACACATAGCTACTGGAACAAAGGAAATCTGTAAACTATTGATCAGATGAGATATGAGGTTTAAACAGTGGTTCTCAAGACTAAGTCCAGGGTATACAGAACAACATACTTTAAGGGTCTCACTTTGTTTTTAATTATGTCTTGTGTGAGGTGCTTAATTTGGCAGTTATTTGGTGGTTATAAAATTAACGTAACTGTGACAGAAGATCAGTATCAGTGTTTTTGTACATAATTATTGATTGTATTTCAGAGGAGAAGGAGAAGCAGCAACGTATTGAGCAGGAAAAGCGGAAAGAAGAGGAGAAAGAAGTTACTGAAGAGCAGGAAGAGGATGGCGAACAACCCGAGGAAAAATCCAGTAGCTCTAAAACCAAGCTAAAAGCCTCTGAAGTGTACACTGATGACAGTGGGTCAGACAGTGAGAAGTCTGAGAAGGAAGAAACTCAAAGGAGAAGCAGGAGTAGTAGTAGCAGCTCTCGGAGCAGTAGTGACTCGGAATCTGACAAGAAGTGAGTAGTTTTCTGATACTGTATACATTGACAGTCATTAGTTGCTGGTCTATAACTAAAAGCAGCTTATATAAATTGCATTTTTGTGTATCAGGTTTCTATACTGGGTGGTGCTTCCTTTAACTGCTTTTCCGCTTTGACTCGCACTTTTCTGCAGAAAGCTGTTAAGGTGTTTAAAGAAATGATATTATTTTTCTTCTTAGGTATCCTGTATTTCCTCAAGAAAGTTATATATTGTTACAAGTCATGGTCAGGATACTAGAATATACATGCTAATTGCTGTAACTGAAACAACTGTAGGAGCATGACAAGTGAAAACAAAATGTGCTTTATATATTTTGTATTTGGAAGTAAAAAGTATTTCCTTGTAAATAGGTAAAACACAAAAAGGGAGAAAAGTTAAAGAAGGGACATAGGTAAAGTATGAACAGAAAATTTGCTGCAATTACAGGCCAGGAGATTACGGTAGTTGAGATTCTAGTTCTGAATAGTTGTAGAGAACCTAAAACTGTTAGGTGAAAAATGAGATCACAATACGAGAAAGAACTTTAAGGTAAACATAGAAATGAAGGATAATGTGATGGCAGTAAATAAATAAACAGAAAAAAAGGACAAGGGAGCATGGGAAAAACAGTTAAAAAGATCAAAAAGACCACTTACATGGTGAAAGGTGGGGTTGGCTTGAGTAGAATTGATGAGGGGCAAGTATCTGCTGAAGGGCTAGTTCTCATAACTCAATAGCATGTATCACAAAAATGGTCAGCTATTAGATATTGGGTTTAAACATCACTCATTCTTTAAGTTAAATAATATTATGATAATTAAATAATATTATGATAAATTGCTTCTCACCACATAGAGGAGGCATTAGGTGCTAGATGGGAACATGAAAACAAGACTGTTGAAATTCAAGCTATCACAGGCCAACCTTTCAGTGACATAAATTATAATTGGGGTGATATGAAATGATGTATTGGTGCGTACTTGGGAGTTGCCACAGTACCAAATGAGTATGTTTCAGTAATTGTGTGAATAAGTACTACTGGAGGTAAGAGGGTTGATTTAGATTCAAAACTTCGTTATCATAGTTGTGAACAATACTAAGTAATTAGGGTCATACTATTCTCATACTTCAGAAAATTTTTAGTGGAGTTAGGTTGGGACAGGATAACGTGAGAGATAAGTTCAATATAGATAATTTTATGAAATTAAATAGTTAGAGTACTATTTAGTAAGTGTGCTTTTATCTCTCTGAAAGCCCAAGTCTCCAGGGAACTAACATTTATAATTTGGGAGACAAGGAGGGCACCCGTTGAATAGGAGCAAGTGCTGAGTCATCTAAAGACACACACAAAAGACAATGAAAACTTCGTTAGCTTTCAGAATAAATCCTTTGCCAAGCTAGAGTGCAAATGTTAGAGAGCCTTTGACGTGTGATTTGGAATGGATGAGAATAAGTGAAAATGAAAATGTTATTGTTGAAGAGCTTAATTTGAACATACCAAGAATGATGACATCCAAGTAGTTGATGTAAAGAAAAGTTAAATGAGGAAGTATTTTATAAATGTGTGTGTAATGCTGAAGAAAATACAAGTGATAGTGTTGAGAAACATTTTACATCTTTTCACACAGAATTTATCATACCTTACAATTACCATTGTATGGAAATGCGGTGATGTTAAGAATGACTGACAAAGGCAAATCAAATAAAGTTACGAAACCTTCCTAGTAATTGTGGGCCTCGAAAAAGTCTTCGACAAAGTAAGATGGAATAAAATGTTCACAATCCTTAGAAAAATTTGTATAAAGAACAGAGCCAGACAAACCTTCTAGAAGGTCTACAAAATCTGATTGCATTGTTAATGTGATCGATGAAACCATATTCCATACTAACTGATTCAGCTCCTTTCCTTAAGAAAGCATCAAGAAAAATTACTATATAATAATTTATATTACTGTAAGTAAATTGCTGCAGACAGTCTAAAATATCAAGCACTTCAGTCAAACCACAGTGAAACATCGTAGGATAAACCACACGGATATACAGTATACATGCAAAACCCTCAAACTTTTGTGGAGAATTTTGCAGCACCTCATAATAGACTGAACATACCACACCGTGTGAAAAAGCATATCACTTATGATCAATTCTTCTGTCACATCTGTGTTTTGGAACTCTGCAGTTGTGCATTTGTTAAGCTGCGAAATGGAAGTAAAAATACTTACTGCTGAAAATTGTGCGCACACACACACACACACACACACACACACACACACACACACACACACACACACACACAATTTACATGTATGAGAAAATCTTTTTATTGTTAACTGTATCATGTTTCTATAAGTCATTTTTAGTATACTGTACCTATTTATGTCTATGCTTATACATAATTCAATGGTTTTAGGTCAGTATCCAGTACAAAAACGAAGAAAGTTAACTTTGTAACCAAAAAAGAAGACTTAAGTAAAATAAGGTTATCTAGGCATAAGATGGAGAGGTACGTATTTAGTCTCAGCATGAACATAATTAAAGCCTGATGAGTGTCGTTGGTCTTCAAAACTTACTGCTGCATGAAACCTGTAATAGGTTACTTCTTATGTGCTGCTCTTCAGCTTAGCTCTGTTTATTATAGAAACCAAGCTTTTCTTTTCAGATAAAAAGAAAAGGAAGGAACTGTATAGTTGCTCATAATTAAAGCATTGTTTGGTTGTTATATCCTACTCGAGATGTTGTTGTGTGTGAGCTGTCAAAAGTTGTAGTTGGGAAACATGTTTGTAATTTGTATTCAGATTAAGGAAAGTGAATGGAAGTCTGATATGTTGGGAGGATTCTGGGCTAGTGAACTGCACATTCTAATGTAAACACATTCCAGGTGTGTTTTCTTTTCATTCATTGTTATTGTCCTTAAAGTGGTTTTAATCTGTCCTCAGTCTTTCGCTTGCTTTTGCTGTTTAGTGTTAACATTTTCATCCTTATGCAGCAGTTACACCCAGTTTCCATTATCTCTTTTGAAAGTTCTAGTTTTTATCTGCCGATACTATTTATCTCTTATTGATACTTTCAGCTCTCGGAATAACTAATTCCTGATTGCTATGGTGTATCACTAACCTGCCCCTCCCTCTGGTATGTGTTTTTCAGGCTTTTGTTGTATGTTGTTGTTGTTGTTGTTGGTGGTGGTGGTGGTGGTGGTGGTGGTGGTGGTGGTGGTCAGGGTCAGTGTCAGTATTCTGATACAGCTCTCCTCGATAGTCTATCCTGTGCAAGCCTTGTCACATCTGCAAAACTGCATAACTGCTGCAACTTGCAGCAGTTTGAATCTGATTACAGCAGTCAAGCCTTGGTTCCCTTATTCGATTTCTATCATCTACAGTTTGCTCCAGTACCTAATTGCCGATTCCTTGGTGTTTCAGGATGTGATGTGTCCTATCGGTTCATCTTTTGCTGTAGTAAAGGTGTGCCATAAGTGAAATGACATAGTTCCGGAGACTTCACTGGTCTCGTACAGATACGATTTTATGTTTATAGACTGAAGCAGTGAGTGATGCTGAGGTACTGCTCCAGAACATGGAGCTCTTTGATGATTCTGTTTGTGTGTAAGGCAGAATTAAAGTAGACTGGAGCAGCAGTGAGAATTTGGGTTGAAGAGGTCGGCATGCCAGGATAATCAGTGCAGTTCTGTGAGCCACTGTGCCAAGGTGTCTTAGTGGCTACAACATTTACATAGTGAATACCCAGCTTCCATTCCTGGCCTCGATACCAATTTTCACTTCTTTAAGTCCATGTACCTTGTGCCATAAGTTTCTTTTTTCTCCTGTTAGTACATCTTGCTTAGTTATGCAAACCACCCATCTGATCTTCAGCAGCACTGCATTTCTTTAGCTTTTATCCTCTTCATGTTTGTACTATTTGTCATCCACATTTCACTTCCATTTGAGGCTACATTCCATCAAATAACTTCATAAAAGACTTCCTAACATTTGAATTTATATTCATTCAGGAGCAGTTTTCTTTCTAATGCCAGACTGTTTCTTGTGTATTCTTTTCTTCTTGCCCTGAAATAGAATCAACTTTCATTGGCGAAAATTCACAGATTGCAGTCAGGTTCAAATGTATCTACAGTTTACGGTGTAGTGACATTACGAAACAACACATTTGTTTTGTGCAAATGCAAATTGAAATAATAAAGAAATTGTTATTAACAAATAAATATGTGAATGCACCTCTCTCAAGCTGCTGAAGGTTGAAATATTTTTTTCGATCTAGGTTAGGTTAAGGAAAGGAAAGTATCAACAGTGTATGTAATGAGTGTAGATAATAACTGATCTCGAAACAATTTTTGGACACCTCTTAATTTATGTAGTTCGTTTAAAGGCATTTTATAGACACGTAGTGGCAGACTAAGAAAGGAAGATTCAAAGTATTTGCTGTGGATAGTTAAGTATGTTGATTTTGACAGCAGCCAATAATGATTGAACATCTCATACAAATGTACTCTCTTGGCTTGAGTAGCAGTAACTATATGATTAGCCAGCAAACACGTGCTTAAGCTGCTATGACAACTGCATGCACATTGATGACTAAAACATAAGCAAATATGTCATTTAGCAAGGCGATACTTGCGTCAATGGTTTCACGATTGTTTCGGTAGCTCAGAGGTTGCATTCCGACTTACAGTGCAAAGGTTCTCAGATTGAAACCCAGGTCACTTCTCAAGAATTCCAATTCCAGTGTGTCTACTAAGGATGACAAAGGGCAAACCCATCCTCAGAGTTAAATGATGAATCATTTAAGCTGAGCTTTTGCTTGGACACGAAATATTGTGCAGTAGTTAGAACTGAGGTTGAGTGTCTTCTGATACTAACCAAAAGAAACCAGCCACTGACCTGAATCTTTTAACATAAAGATTTTATTTTGCAGGAAGCTTTCAGTTTTTGGTTGGAAATTTGTTTAAAATAGATTTAGCAATAGTCTGCAGTTTAAAGTAGATTTAGCAGTAGTCTGCAGAGTTGTCCACAAGGTATTGGCTTGCGTTGCCCCACTGAGGAAAGACTTCATCCAATTGCATATGGAAAAAATGACGTGACAATAACTCAGCATGGTTTTTATCAAATAGTGCATTTTACTGGTGTTTTAGGCACTGTTGGCCACACCCATATAACCATCCAATCTCCTGGTGGTGAAAGTGCAAAGATATTTAGCAACTGTTACAGGTGGTTTTTGTTAAAACTTACAAGCAGTCTCGTAATGTAAATGCGCGCACACACACACACACACACACACACACACACACACACACACACACACACACACACACAAGTTTAACTTTGACACTTTTGGAGCCAGTGGCTCTTCCTTCTGACAGAAGAGTTGAAGGGGAAGGAAGAGGGGTGAATGAAAAGGACTGGAGAGGTTTAAGAAAAGGGTACAGTTTAGAAAAGTCACCTAGAACCCCAGGTCAGGGGAGACTTACCAGATGGGGTGAATAGGAAAGACTGATTACTGGGGACTGCACTGGAAGAGATCTGAAAATCTGGAAGCTTAAGGGTGGAAAACTGAGTAATATGCAAGACAGTGATCACTACTAAAACACCATGCACAAGTTAATAAGAGTGGAAAATCTAATTGCATTTTGTGTAACAGAGGTGGGAGGGGGGACTACAAAAAATAGGCCATAAAATGAGAGGTAGAAAACTAAAATGGAGTGAAAAAAGGTGTAGCTACTGTGAAGAAATGCTGAGATGAAAGGATGTAACGTAAATTAAGGCCAGGTGGGTGTCAAGAACCAAGGACAAGTTGTAACACTAGTTCCCACCTATGGAGTCCTGAGAAACTGGTGTTTGAGGGAAGAATCCAGATAGCGTGTATGGTGAGACAGGCACCGAGGTCATGGCTGTCATGTTGTAGAGCACACTCTGCAACAGGATATTGTGTGTTGCTGGTATACACTCTCTGCCAGTGCCCATTCATCCTGACTGATAACTGTGTGGTAGTCTTGCCAATGTAAAAGGCTGAACAGTGTTTACATAACAGCTGGTATACGACGTGTTGTTTCTTAGGTGGCTCTCCCTTTGATAGTGTCCATTTTGCCAGTTACAGGACTGGAATAGATGGTGGTAGGAGGGTGCATAGGGCATGTCTTGCAGCGGGTATGGTCACAGGGATAGGAGCTATGGGGTAGGGAGGTGGGTGCAGTAGGAGCATATGGTCTGACAAGGATATTGTGGAGGGGGGGGGGAGGGGGACACGAAAAGCTATTGTAAGTGTGCTGAGGAAAATCTCACACAGAATGAATCTTATTTCAGGACATGATTTTTAGGAAGTCATGGCTCTTACTGGGTGATAAGTGGTGTGCTCCAAGGTTGTTTTTTGGAAGGATCAGCAGTACCAGGATTGGATGTGATGGCCTGGGAAAACTGCTTTTGAATTAGCCTGTTGTGATAATTACATCCAGTGAAGTCTGAGGGGAGAGTGCTTGCGTATTACTGTAAAGAGTCTGCATCCGAACAAATATGTTTGCCTCGAGTGCCAAGGCTCCGAACATGTGGCGTGGAAAGGTTGACAACTGTCAGAATGTAAGTACTGTTGTTTGTTAGCAGTTTTAATGTGGATGGAAGTGTGTAGCAGGCCTTTTGTGAGGATGAGATCAGCATCAAGGAAAGTGCCATGGGATTCTGAATAGGACCATGTTAAATCTAATTGGGGGAAGATACTTAGAGATTCCAGCCTCACTATTACTCCATATGGCAATGATGTCGTATCTAAACCAAACCAGGGGCTGAAGGCTTATGGATCCAAGGAAACCCCTGCCAAGCGACCCATGAGAGGTTGGCATAGGGAGGAGCCATCCTGGTTCCCATGGCCGTACCTCTGATCTGTTTGTATGTCTGCTGTCAGAGGTGAAGCAGTTGTTGGTAGGTTGTTGTTGTTGTTGTGGTCTTCAGTCCTGAGACTGGTTTGATGCAGCTCTCCATGCTACTCTATCCTGTGCAAGGTATAAAGTTGATTAAGGTCAGAAGAATGTCATAGGTTTGGAATCAGGCGGGTGTTGACTGAGGGAATATTGAGCAGCAGACAGACAATGTACATGGGGATATTGGTGTAGAGGGAGATGGCATCAGTGGTGACAAGCAAGGTGAGTGGTGGGAGTGGGATGGGCACGGATTTCAGGCGATCTAGGAAATGGATGGTATCTTTAATATGGAAGGGAAGTCTTTGTGCTATGGGTTGCAGGTGCTGATCAACTAAGTCAGACGTACATTTTGTGGGTGCTTTGAAGCCAGCAACTGTAGGATGGCCAGGATGATTGGGTTTGTGGATCACATAGGAAGAAGGTAAAAGTTGGGGGTGCATGGATTGGGTGGGATAAGAAGTTCTATGGACTGAGGTGCAAGTCCATGTGAGGTGCCGGAGATTTTTAGGAGGGACTGCAGGTCAGTTTAATCACAGGGATGGGATCTTGATGGCAGATGCTGTATGTAGAGGTGTCGGACAGCTGGCACAGACCTTCACTAGCATACTCCTGTCTGTCAAGTACCACTGTGGAAGAGCCATTGTCTCCTGGAAGGATAATGATGGAGTCATCAGCTTTTAGGGAACGTAGAGCCTGGAATTCTGTAGAAGACAGGTTAGTTGACATTATGTGTAAATAAAAAAAGGTCCTTCACCAAAGCAGCATTGATAAATGCAGGTTTAGAGCTGAAAGTGAGACCCTTGCATATTACAGATGATTCAGGAGGGTAGTGTGCTTTAGACGAGAGTTACTGTACTGTTGTGACTGGTTCTTGTGATTGAGTTATTACTGGTCTGGGAGGCAGTTGTGAAAGCTGTGGGATATTAAGGAGGTTGGCCAAGATCGTTTTGTAGGAGAGCAGTGGTGATTGATGGTGCAACTGTTTGGGGGGAAAAAGAAAAAAAAGATAGGGGAAGGTCGTGAAAGGAGACAACATTTTAAAAACTGATCAGACAGAAAGTCACAAGAGATAAAGAAATGCAGGGGATGGCAGTAAAAGTTGATCAGAGTGGTTTGGTGAAAAACACACACACAAAACATTAAAGAAGAACAGGGTAAGTGGAGGGTAGGAAAGAAAAAAAAACTGTCAAATTTGCAAATAAATCGACAAGACACTCGGGAGAAGGCCCTGCAGTGTAGTGAACTGTAGCTAAATTTGTAAATAACAGTGGAATTGTTATATGCAAATTCACAAAAAACAAAAGGCCTGTCTAAGTGCATAAAAAGTGGTACAAAAAAAGATGTAGGGGCAAAGTGTTGATTAATCTGGATGTTGGAGACAAATAAATGATGGGACCACTAGCACAAAAGGTAGAAAACAGATGATAGTTTGAAAAAGACAGATGACAACAATGATAGTTTGAAAAAGACAGATAACAGAGACTGACGAGAGGATTGCATGAGAAGGAATGATGGCCACAATGATCAGTCTCAGCCGCAGATGTTAATCAGCGCGTATTAAAATGTATTCAAAGTACTGCATATAACTTTGGGATGAAAATATGTCTACAAAGAAATTCCAGTATTAACAGAAAATGAAGCTAACAGGAATCACAACGCAATGAGTGTTGAATTTAACAGTGTATCTCCATAAAAGCATTTATGCAATTTCCTTGTTGGCCTTAGTAAATTTATCTGGTTTTTGCATTGTGTTGTGCCTACATTTTGGTCTAGTATGATTTCCAGCAACAGATTTTTTTGCATGGGGAGCAATTTCAAGATCACTCCTATCTCTGTTTATTTTCCTCCACCTTTATAATGTGACATTTTCCTTGATAAATACTGTGTTCTTATGATATACGGTTCGTATTTGTTGTCAGAGCACAATAATTGTCACTAGCAAGTTTTAGCCGTGTTGCTAAGCGTGTTTCGTGCTAACAACAATGGCAATTCGTGGATGGAATAATATGTAAAAGGAACTAGGCAACTACACACCTGCAGCTGGCTGATGTGTGTGACATAGAAACACACAACAGAAAACAGTATTTATACCAGTGTTTGAGCTTTTGCTCTTACCTTAGTAGAAGTATACACAGATTCACACACACACACACACACACACACACACACACACACACACACACCATGCCTGTGGCCACAGATGACTGTTTGTTATCAATAGCTATTGTCTGGGCAGGAGGCGATGTGGAAGGGGTAGGGAAGGACGCTCAAGGCGAGGAAGTGTTAGTGGGATAGTGTGGTGCCGGTCTTGCCACAGATCACTTGGTGGCTGCACAACAAGAGAAAGAGAGTTCAAAGTGTAGAGCATATGGGAGGTAGGGGGAGGAGAGGAAGCAGACTGTCTGCTCTCAGGAATGCCCACTACCAAACAGTGGCAAACTGCAAATTTGGCTATCCAGTAACCAAACATGCTGCATGCAACAACATAAATGACTGCAAGAGCTGCTTCACCATCTGAGCCATTTACATACACCCTTCCAGCACTAGTTTCTCTGAAGTGCATAGGTGAGAACTGTATCTCCAGCATAATACAGTGTTTTCGCAATCCTCTAGCCCTGAACTTCAGCTAACCTGTTTCCCAGTGTCTTACCTCACCTCACACTCACCTCACACACACCTCACCCACACCTCACCACCCTCTCCCTTTCTTTCTTCCCTCCGTGTCTCCCACGTAATCTTCCCCCTTTCATTTTGTTGTGCAGCTGCTGAGTCATCTGCAGAAAGACATGCCTCACACTATCCCACTAACACACACGCCTCATGCGTCCTTCCCTACACCTTCCCCACTGCTATCTGCCCAGACAACTGCTAGCGATAATCAACAATTTGTCTCGCTGTGGCCAGGTGCGTGTGCATTTTGGTTTGAGAGAGAGAGAATGTTATTTTCTTCTGCTGGAGAAAGAGCAAGAACTCAAAAGCTAGTTAATATGAATATTTTTTTCAGTCGATGTTCCTATGTGCCATGCGTCAGTTGACTGTTGGTGAGTGGATGCCTTTCATTTATTTTATGTATGTATCATGCTGACTTAGACACCAATCTCCTTAGTTGGAACAAAGTTCAGTGTTATACAATAGAATGGAGTCCTAAATACTGTTCAATTTCTAAGCTAACATCAAAATTGACCTGTAGTCAGCACGGTTTAAGCAATCGGCCCTTAGTTTCTCATGTCCTTATCTAATTCCCTCAGCTTTGCTTGATTTAATTCAACTTCACTGTATTCCCACCTCCCTTTCCTTTTTTACTTTTGTTGATACTCGTGACCTCTTTTTCAAGACTTAATCTACTCTATACAGCATAGTAGCCCAGCCACAGAACAAAAAAGGTTGAATGGGGGGGGGGGGGGGGGGATTGTGTAGCTGCAAAATTTTGTACAGTGGTAGGAGGGAGTGTCGTATATTAAAAATCCATGTCGGTGGGGTACGAACATCAAGGGGAGGGTGGGGGGGACCCTTGCTGTGTAAAGGTCACATTTTTGTTTTTCTGGAATATCTAGAAAATTATGGTTTCTAGCAAAAATGTTTCCTAGTGCAAAATTGAATTATCTTAAAATTGCCTGCGAAAAAAAGTCACATTCATTTTTTGTCTAGGACTAATAGTTTCGAAGTTGCAGGGGATTGAAAATTGCCGATTATTAAAAATCAAACAGTGTAAAGTCCAGGTTGGAATAGCATCAGTGTAAAGATGGCAAGTTGAGTTGCAGACAAGTACAACTAAAAGAGTTACACATTTGAGCTCTCGGACATGATCCTTCAGAAAGGAGCGCGCGCTCGCACCCCCCCCCCCCCCCCCCCCCACACACACACACACACACACACACACACACACACACACACACACACACACACTTGTGCACACATGACCACTATCTCCGGCCCAGAGAAATGGTGTTTTAATGGTATAAAATTAATGTTTATTGTTAAAAGAAGTGGATTAAGAACAGTTATTAAATGTGCGTACCACATGTAAGTTCAGCAGCGCCATGTTGGGCTATAAATAGTGTTCTGGGGGTGTAAACGGGTGGAGCAGCTGGGGGTGGAGTAGAAGCATGAGGGAAGGTAGGTCACCTAATTGTTTTTCTGCTTTCCCTCCTTCATAGTTCTGCAATCTGAAGAGCAAGCTGGTGATTCATCACTATATCATAAGAAACAACCAAAGGATGTTTCACAAAGTTATACTGAACCTCCGCAATGCAGCTTATGAATCACTGGTGATGCACTGCACAGGTTTGCGTGGGGCCATTTATTTGTCATAAAGTGCATTAATGCTACATGGAATACAATTATGAGTTGTTAATAATAATAATAATAAAATGCATATGAGTAGAGTCAGTGTAATTCTCTGCACTGATAGAGGGGAAATTCTTAGTCATCCTGTACATCATCTCCAGCATTTTTCCAGGAGAGGCAATGTCCCCCACTACAAGCACTGCTCACTTTCCATTTTGCAGATGGACCTTACCCCCAGCATTTCCTGCCCAGTTCTCTTATGTGACTACAGTGGTTATATTGTGGGGTTACTTTCATTTTATTAAATGGGTGCTTATTTGCACTTTTTAAGTGAGCTATTATGTAAAGAAAGTTCAATCACTGGAGCTGTCACCTGTGTAATTAAACACATAGAAGAATCTATAATATAGGTAACATTCTGTCAGTAGTATCCGACAATGTCAATTTCATTGTCTTCGCTATCACTGGCTGGAATGCTTTTCAGCGTGACAGTTATTGAACACATCATCCAAGCCTCAGCTCTTCCATTGTATGAGGAAGCCGAGAGGTGTAAATTGTCTCCCTCTGCAAGAATAAACCTGATGTAAACAAACACAAACGTGATGATTGGTCAGAAGCCATAGCACACGTGTGGTGTTACACTCTTGGAAGTAGATTCTACTTCTATATTAGATATATTATTACGTTAAATGAAACTTTTTTTAAGGTATTCAATTGTATTAACAGCCATCAACGTTTTTCTGAATCACGCATTAGCTACACAGTTTTTATTTAAAAAATTGGGTACAGTCACAGCCTCTGCGGCATTGTACTCGGATTGTATGAAAATGGCTGAGCCTGCTTTCTGTTCCGTAGTGAAACACACATGTGGAATACAGTTAAAAAGTACTGAGAAATAGGCTATTGTTAATGTTTTTCGTAAATTTACGGAGATAATCAGTTTTGAAGTTTTCCCAGTCACTGTATGTAGTACAGTTGATACATAAATCCACATCATAAGTGTAGTGCACTCGATATCATAATGGAATGTTAACCAAATACAGCTGATGATTCTTTAGTTCATATCTCCCCGGTATCATTCTTTGTTTCTCGTTCAGTTTGAAATACCTACATCTTGTAATTATAAAACTCTTCATCATTTTTCATGAATAATACAAGTCTTCTTGTTTCTAATGACATATTGGATGCAAAATTCCTGTATTCATTTCACATACGAATCCTTAATTATCAATGTTTTATGAAAGACTGTTCATAAAAGTTGCTTAAATTAAGGTAACATAACAATTTAATTTTTAAGGCAAAAACGAAAAACCAAATCCTCTTTATTTGGATTATCCTTTTAATACCAAAGAGGTAAATAAGTATGATAGAAAAATGAAAAACAATCATTTTCACATCATCGAGTACATCACACAAATGCTGCTTTTTTACATTTGCTACTGTACCCTTACAATATGAACCCAACAGAACTGATCTGTAGCCAAGTTGCGGGATTTGGCCTGAGAAGTAACGAGATTGTTAAGTTCCCAGACATACTGGAACTAATGCAAGCAGCTTTTTCACATGTCACTGCCAAACACGGGCGGGATATGGAACAGCTCGTCATAAAACAAGGAGAGAAAATACGGCACCTGGTTGGCTTTGTGGACTCTGTTGTTGATGGGCTCATTATCAACGTAGCAGGTGACACTTCCAGAATTTAAATGTATTTATCAGATTCGGGTAAGGAAAGGGCTAAGGGATTACCAGATGACTGACTGTAATTAATACCTTCAGTGGCTTCAGTATTCAACAGCACAGTGAAATCCCTGTAGATGCTTTTGCTTTACACACAGTTCCCTCAGAAAAATTACCCTATGTATTAGTTAGAAATTTTCATCACTCTTGTTTGTAATTAGAATACTGTGTCAGATGAGAACGAGTGCATTTTATGCTTCCTTTGTGGCCACCTAAGAAGTTTGCGGTAGTGCTGGAGTTTCTCGGAGTACTGTTTCATTCTCTTTAAAAATTAAATGACGTTCAAAGCTATATTGTTTCTTTGCTCATCTCTTATTTACATCTTAACTGCAACTGCTCACATCATTGCAGGGTAGGTGGAGCATTGGCTGGCCAGTGCTGTACAAGTTTAATGTGCCGGTAAAGCTGTTGTCCCGCCTTATCGCTCAGTCTTTGTATGTGTAACACAGCATAAAACACATCCTTATGATCGTACTTGACAGTACTGGTCACATCTTCGCTTGCAATCCCCATGAAACGAAATCCAATGAGATTCCAGCAGTCGTGGAAGAATACATGGTGTAATGTTTACATAGGTTTATTGTTATGATGAACAGAGTATAGGTGCTATAGACCTTCAGATATTTCAACATAGGTCAAGCGGCTTGAACATGATCCATCAGACATATTCATACCCACCTTGGGAGAGGGGTATAGTGTGGATGAGTGGTAAGTGGCTTCACTCAGTGCAGTCCATCCTAGAAGTGCCAGCAGTTCCTGAATGGAAGAAAATTATGCATTCTACTAGTAACACAATTAATGGTGAGAGAAGTGCAGTAACTTTGTCATACATTAATTCACACCAATTGACAACACAATTGCACAGCTTTACAGTACACTGCCAATGATAGACAGCAATGAGATGCCACATTTATCAATCCAATCACTTTACCACCAATGCTACAGAGGTCATGACATCAAACTTACAGATTGTACGCTTGTCAGTCATTGTTTATAGAAACACATTTCACATAAAAGCCTGCTTAACAACTGCAATAAGTACTCATTAAATAAACTGAAATTGGTCATTGAAGTTATTTTGTCTACTCTGTACAGGGAACACTGCAGAGGTACAGCTTGTCTGTAAACTGAAAAGTGAGCAGTGCTTCTTGTGGGTTAGGTTGCTTTTCCCGGAAAAATACTTGTGCTGACGTACAGGATACTAAATATGGATTTTTCTCTCTAACAGTGCAGAACAGTGGACAGAGATTTGTGTAGATTCTGTCCCTATGTGGTTCTTGCATTAGTATTATTTGTAGAAAATAACCGCCAACCATGCATGTTTGCACATTGTGTTGCCACTGATTATAATGTGTGCTGCAGAGGATTGGTTTAACTTTGTGAAACACCCTGTAGTAACATCTTGTGATATAGTGAGGCAGATAGTGAAGAACTGACTCCTAACTTTACAACTTTTCAGCTGTCGAGGAGGGGAGCGCATAACCACAACCTGGTGACCCACCTTTCCTTGCGTTTCTACCTTCCACCAACATCCCTGCCACCCTGTTACACACCAGAACATAATTTATCCCCTCAAAATGATTCTGGTGCACTTAGAAGTCGTATTCACATTTAATACTTGTTCTTTACACACTTCATTTAACAGTAAAAAATTAATTTTATACCATTAAAACACTGGTTTTTGTAATATGTGATTTTTCCAACCCTGCAATGCAGAAATCTTGAGTCCTAGAGAAAAATGCATTTTTTGCAAAATTTAATGTGGTGTAATTTTGTACTGGGAATCATTTTCACCAGAAGCTGCAGTTTGAGTTATTCAAGAAAAACATGAAAAGCGACCATTAAATGCCCCCATCCTCACACTCATACCCCACCAGAGGGATTTTTAGTATGTTGTTCATGACACACCCTTACCACTGTAAAAAAAGTTTGTGGTTATATGAGTTCCCTCCCACCCCAATTTTCCTTCGTTGATTGGACTGTAGCTTCTGTATCCTCTGCCATCTCTGACAGAATAACAATGTTGTTGACAAGCCTCAAAGTTTTAATTTTTGTTTCTCAAACTTTGTTGTTGTTGTTGTTGTTGTTGTTGTGGTCTTCAGTCCTGAGACTGGTTTGATGCAGCTCTCCATGCTACTCTATCCTGTGCAAGCTTCTTCATCTCCCAGTACGTACTGCATCCCGCATCCTTCTGAATCTGCTTAGTGTATTCATCTCTTGGTCTCCTTCTACGATTTTTACCCTCCACGCTGCCCTCCAATACTAAATTGGTGATCCCTTGATGCCTCAGAACATGTCCTACCAACTGATCCCTTCTTCTAGTCAAGTTGTGCCACAAATTTCTCTTCTCCTCAATCCTATTCAATACCTCCTCATTAGTTATGTGACCTACCCATCTAATCTTCAGCATTCTTCTGTAGCACCACATTTCGAAAGCTTCTATTCTCTTCTTGTCCAAACTATTTATCGTCCATGTTTCATTTCCATACGTGGCTACACTCCATACAAATACTTTCAGAAACGACTTCCTGACACTTAAACCTATACTCGATGTTAACAAATTTCTCTTCTTCAGAAACGCTTTCCTTGCCATTGCCAGTCTACTTTTTATATGCTCTCTACTCGACCATCATCAGTTATTTTGCTCCCCAAATAGCAAAACTCCTTTACTACTTTAAGAGTCCCATTTCCTAATCTAATTCCCTCAGCATCACCCGACTTAATTCGACTACATTCCATGATCCTCGTTTAGCTTTTGTTGTTGTTGTTGTTGTTCATCTTATATCCTCCTTTCAAGACACTATCCATTCCGTTCAACTGCTCTTCCAAGTTCTTTGCTGTCTCTGACAGAATTACAATGTCTTCGGCGAACCTCAAAGTTTTTATTTCTTCTCCATGGATTTTAATACCTACTCCAAATTTTTCTTTTGTTTCCTTCACTGCTTGCTCAATATACAGATTGAATAACATCAGGGAGAGGCTACAACCCTGTCTCACTCCCTTCCCAACCACTGCTTCCCTTTCATGTCCCTCGACTCTTATAACTGCCATCTGGTTTCTGTACAAATTGTAAATGGCCTTTTGCTCCCTGTATTTTACCCGTGCCACCTTCAGAAATTGAAAGAGTGTGTTCCAGTCAACTGATCTTCCCCGAGGTCGGCTTCTACTAGTTTTTCCATTCGTCTGTTAAGAATTCGCGTTAGTATTTTGCAGCCGTGACTTATTAAACTGACAGTTCGGTAATTTTCACATCTGTCAACACCTGCTTTCTTTGTGATTGGAATTATTATATTCTTCTTGAAGTCTGAGGGCATTTCGCCTGTCTCATATATGTTGCTCACCAGATGGTAGAGTTTTGTCAGGACTGGCTCTCCCAAGGCTGTCAGTAGTTCTAATGGAATGTTGTCTACTCCCGGGGCCTTGTTTCGACTCAGGTCTTTCAGTGCTCTGTCAAACTCTTCACGCAGTATCGTATCTCCCATTTCATCTACACCCTCTTGCATTTCCATAATATTGTCCTCAAGTACATCGCCCTTGTATAGACCCTCTATATACTCCTTCCACCTTTCTGCTTTCCCTTCTTTGCTTTGAACTGGGTTTCAATCTGAGCTCTTGATATTCATACAAGTGGTTCTCTTTTCTCCAAAGGTCTCTTTAATTTTCCTGTAGGCAGTATCTATCTTACCCCTCGTGAGATAAGCCTCTACATCCTTACATTTGTCCTCTAGCCATCCCTGCTTAGCCTTTTGCACTTTCTGTTGATCTCATTTTCGAGGCGTTTGTATTCCTTTTTGCCTGCTTCATTTACTGCATTTTTGTATTTTCTCCTTTCCTCAATTAAATTCATTATCTCTTCTGTTACCCAGGGATTTGTAGCAGCCCTCGTCTTTTTACCTACTTTATCCTCTGCTGCCTTCACTACTTCATCCCTCAAAGCTATCCATTCTTCTTCTACTGTATTTCTTTCCCCCTTTCCTGTCAATTGTTCCTTATGCTCTCCTTGAAACTCTGTACAACCTCTGATTTAGTCAGTTTATCCAGGTCCCATCTCCTTAAATTCCCACCTTTTCGCAGTTTCTTCAGTTTAAATCTACAGTTCATAACCAATAGATTGTGGTCAGAATCCACATCTGCCCTGGAAATGTCTTACACTTTAAAACCTGGTTCCTAAATCTCTGTCTTACCATTATATAATCTATCTGAAACTTGTCAGTATCCCCAGGCTTCTTCCATGTATACAACCTCCTTTTATGATTCTTGAACCAAGTGTTAGCTATGATTAACTTGTGCTCTGTGGAAAATTCTACCAGGTGGCTTCCTCTTTCATTTCTTCCCCCCAATCCATATTCACCTCATACGTTTCCTTCTCTCCCTTTTCCTACTGCCGAATTCCAGTCACCCATGACTATTAAATTTTTGTCTCCCTTCACAATCTGAATAATTTCTTTTGTTTCATCATACTTTTGTTCAATTTATTCGTCATCTGCAGAGCTAGTTGGCATATAAACTTGTACTATTGTGGTAGGCGTGGGCTTCGTGTCTATCTTGGCCACAATAATGCGTTCACTATGCTGTCTGTAGTAGCTTACCCGCATTCTTACTTTTTTTTTTATTAAACCTATTCCTGCATTATTCCTGTTTGATTTTGTATTTATAACCCTGTATTCACCTGACCAAGAGTCTTGCTCCTCCTGCCACCGAACTTCACTAATTCCCATTATATCTAACTTTAACCTATCCATTTCCCTTTTTAAATTTTCTAACCTACCTGCCCGATTAGGGGATCTGACATTCCACACTCCGATCCGTAGAACGCCAGTTTTCTTTCTGCTGATAACGACGTCCTCCTGAGTAGTCCCCGCCCGGAGATCCGAATGGGGGACTATTTTACGTCCAGAATATTTTACCCAAGAGGATGCCATCATCATTTAACCATACAGTAAAGCTGCATGCCCTCGGGAAAAATTACAGCCGTAGTTTCCCCTTTCTTTCAGCCGTTCGCAGTACCAGCACAGCAAGGCCGTTTTGGTTAGTGTTACAAGGCCAGATCAGTCAATCATCCAGACTGTTGCCCCTGCAACTACTGAAAAGGCTGCTGCCCCTCTTCAGGAACCATGCATTTGTCTGGCCTCTCAACAGATACCCGTCCGTTGTGATTGCATCTACGGTACGGCTATCTGTATCGCTGAGGCATGCAAGCCTCCCCACCGACGGCAAGGTCCATGGTTCATGGGGGGAGGCTTTTATCTTTCCAGATTTCTCATTGGTTTCCTTTACTGTTTGCTCAATATGCAGGTGGAGTAACATAAGGGATAAGCTACAGTTCTGTATCACTCCACTCTCAACCACTGCTTCACTTTCATATCCTTCCACTCCAGTAACTGCAGCCTGGTTTCAATACAAGTTGTGACAACCTTTTGTACTCTTTGTTTCATCTTTGCTTGATTCCGAATTGCAAAGCTGCAGTAGTGCAATCAACAGTGCCAAAAGCTTCCTCTACATATTCATAATGCCATAAAAATACACTTGCCTTTTTCGAACTTCACCTTGTATGATAAATTGTGATACCAGTAACCCAAGTATGTTTCTACATTTTTTTCAGCATGGAAACTGATCTACTCCAAGAATGGTTTCTAGCAATCATTCCATTCTTTTGTAAATAATTTGTGTCAGTATTTTGCAACTATGGCTGATTAACATGACAAAATGTCTTGTCCATCATAACAATAAGTTACATTAAAGTATGTCCTCTTTGGGAATGATAATCAATGAAACTGTTCAATTTATTATGTATGCCAAAGTCCACTATGAGTTACAGGTGATAATATGAATCAGATGCATGAAATCTGTGCTGAAGAAGTTTGAAGAAATGTGCTGATATTTGTAATCTCAACTTTTATTAGTAATTATAAGTTTTCTGGAGGCAGACATCTTCCAACAGACTGATGTTCAAAACCAGCTATAGAACATGCATATAAATCGGTCACTTAAGTATCATACTCAGTTTCACAACTTCAGTCAAATGGTTTAAGCACAGGCAAAATGTCTACTCTGTCATCTGCACCTGTAATAGACATGCCACACAGCGGTCCACTTGCCAGTGTGTTACCCAGTCTACTATTGGTTAATGCAGTAGTATTTGGAAGTGTAGAAATAGTGACTACGTTATCAGGACATTTTTCATGTTTTGATCTTTTTTTCAAAATATCACAGCAAAGAGCTTGGAATAGAAGAGATTTGTTTCACAGTATTGAAGATGTAGTAGTTATAGCTCTGAAAGTTTGAAGGAGGGGATATGGGCAGGTGTATTGCAGAGGGCAGCACACGAACAGGATGGGAGACAAGAATAGGGAGGAGGAAACGGGGGGTGGAAACTGTTGGGAGGAGGGTGTGGGGACAGTACGTTGCGGTAGGTTGAGGCTGGGATAATTTAGGGAGTGGAGAATGTGTTGTAAGGCTAACTCCTATCAGTGCAGTTCAGAAAAGCTTCTGGTGTAGGGGAGGATCCAGATAGTTCAGGTAGCGAAGCTGTCATTGAAATCAAGCATGTTATGTTCAGCTGCAATGCGGTTGGTAGCCACAGCATATATTAAAAAAACAGTACAATGATAGCAACAGAGCTGGTATGACACAGTGAAGAGGTACGATGAGCGTGTAATGACTGGAATAGGACGTGCTGGGTGGGTGGATTAGTGAGATGTTGTACCTGGGTCTTCCACAGGGATTTGACCCTTGTGGCAAGGGGCTGGGACTTGGAGTGGCATAGGGATGGACTAGGATGTTGGGTGGGTTGAAAGACCACCACCTTAGTAGGGGTGAGAAGCATCTTGGGTAGGATGTCCCTCATTTAAAGGCATGATGATACATAATCAAAGCCCTGATGAAGGATGTTGTTCTGTTTTTCCAGTCTGGGGTGGTATTGGGTGACAAATGGGGCACTCCCTTGTAACTACTTCTTGGGGGTGGCAGGTAATTGGAGACACAGGCACAGGAGATCTATTTCTGGACTAGGTCTGGAGGATAGTGCCTGACTGTGAAGGCCTCTTTGAGACCCTCAGTATATGGGGCAAGGGAGTTCTTGTCACTGCAGATATGCAATCCCTGGGGGATTTTTTTGGTTTGGAAGAGATGACAGCTGTCTAAATACAGATACTGTCATTGATTGGCAAGTTTAATGTGCACAAAAGTCTGGACAGAGCCATCAGAGAGGCAGAGGTCAACATCCAGGAAGGTGGCATGCTGGATTGAGGGGGGCCAGGTGAAGTGGGTGGAAGAGAAGGTGTTGAGGTTGTGAAGGAATGAAGACAAGAGTGTCTTGGCCCTGAGTCTAGTTCATGAATATATCATCAATGAACCTGAACCAGACAAGGGGTTTGGTAGTTTGGGAGGCAAGGGAGGTCTCCTTTAGATATCCTATAAACAGGGTGACTTAGGGTTCCATTCAGGTGCCCATGGCCATGCCGAAGATTTGTTTGTATACCTTACCTTCAAAGGAGAGGTAGCTGTGAGTTAGAATAGAGTGGATAAGGTGTATGAGGAATGAGGTAGTGGGTTTAGAGTTGGAAGGATGTTGAGAAATAGTATTCAATAGTGATGAGGCCATGGTCATGGGGATGTTGGTGTTAAGGGTATTAGCATCAACAGTGACGATTAGGGATCCAGGGTTGGGAATGGTGGAGAGAGGCATCACCATCCTTCTCCTCAGATCACCAACCTTTTAGTGGAATAAAGAACAACCATGCACAGCCTCAAAACAAATGCTGACCTAATCATCCTACCTGCAAACAAAGGTTCCAGCACTGTTGTTATGAATTGCAGTGACTACCTGGTGGAAGGCATCTGCCAGTTATGCACCTCCTCCACCTACAAACTCTCCCAGAGTGATACCACCTCCGAAGTCCAGCATAATATCCAATGCCTACTTAAAGCCTCAGGCCATTCCCAGAACCTCTGCGCTGAATCCATTTCCCTCCTCACACCTACCGAGCAAGGTGGCGCAGTGGTTAGCACACTGGACTCGCATTCAGGAGGACGACTGTTCAATCCCGGGTCCGACCATCCTGATTTAGGTTTTCTGTGATTTCCCGAAATCGCTCCAGGCAAATGCTGGGATGGTTCCTTTGAAAGGGCATGGCCGACTTCCTTCCCCGTCCTTCCCTAATCTGATGAGACCGATGACGCCGCTGTTTGGTCTCTTCCCCCAAACAACCCAACCCAACCTCCTCACACCTATGAGACCTTGTGCACCCACCTTCTGCATACTCCCCAAAATCCACAAACCTAACAATCCTGGACACCCCATCATAGCTGGTTGTTGTGCCCCCACTTAAAGAATTTCGGCCCTCATTGACTTACACTTCCAACCAGCTACCTGTGATCTAGCCTCCCACATAAAAGAGACCAACTACTTCCTTCATCGATGCTGCACCATTCCCGTCCATTTACATCCTCGATCCCTACTCATCACTGTTGATGCCACTTTCTTATACGCCAGCATACCTCATGCCCATCATCTTAGTGCTATTGAGCACTACCTTTTTTAATGTCCTTCAGACTCCAAACCCACTACTCCATTCCTCATACACCTTAGTAACTTTATCTTGGTCCACAATTATTTCTCCTTTGAAGGGAAGGTATACAAACAGATATCCTATCTTCATACCTTCACAGCTTCAATCACCTCTCTCCCATTGGCTTCACTTGGTCCTTGTCAACCCTGTGTACCACCTACCTCTACCAACTCTTCCCTGATGGCTCCATCCATGCCTCTGTCCACATGAAACTGACCAACCAACAACAATACCAGCATTTCAACAGCTGTAATTCCTTTCACGCCAAAAAATACCTTGCATACAGCCCGGCCACCCAGGTACGACAGATCTGCAGTGACAAGAACCCCACTTGCCCCATATGCTGATGGTCTCAGCAAGGCCTTCACAGACAAGGACTAACCCTCAGACCTAGTCCTCAAACAGATTTCCCACAATGAAAGGAGTTGCCCCTTTGCCAACCTCTACTATGCAAACTAGAACAACTGAACCACATCCTCTGTCAGGGCTTTGATTACCTATTGTCATGTCTGAAATTAGGGACATCCTACACGAGATCCTTCGCACTACTTCTAAAGTGGTTTGACTGACTCAGTATGCACATATATAACCTGATGCCACTGAATACAGTCCTTGAGGGTGTCACATTTTTTCCTGCCATTGAAACTGACATAAACTACAGTATACTGCATGGTGGAGGCTACTTCGTACCAGTGTTAGTAAATTTGTCATATTCCATTTGTTTATTGATTGAGAGAGAAGTTATTCTTCCTCCTCTTCTCTTTCCTTGCCTTCACCTCATATCTTCACAGCGTCCGCATTTTAATCTCAATTTGACATTGTTAGTGATATAAGGTGGCTGGATGCCCTTCATGTCGACATCCTTCCCTTCCCTGGTGCCCCATCCGTGTTATCAATGTGAAACCAAGAACTTGTTTTTGCAAGTCTTGTAACTGATTCAGGCCATTGGTACTAGTCCAGTATTCATATAGTCAAATGTAGGAAACTGCCTAAAAGCCACATCCAGGCTGGCCTACACACCAGCCCTCGTCATCCGTCCACCAGCCAGATGTGATTCCAGACTGACATGCCTTCCCAAATCCCGTGCTAACATGCTTCCTGAGCTCTCGTATTTTATTCTTGTTACCTCTACATTAGATACACAATGATGGCAGCAAAATTGACACACGGTCTTCTAAAATACCAGTTCTCTAAATTTGCCCTACATATTTGTATAAGAATAATGTCATCTTTTTTCCAAAAACTTCCATTTATGTTTTCCGAGCCTCTATTCTTAAGCTTTCATATGGGCTACACAAACTTACTTTGATCCTAGCAGTGTGTTTCTCAGTTCATTTGATATTTTCTTTTCTGCCCATATAGTGCCCTAGGATTAGTTGCAGTAGCATCTTACGTGTGACTTATTTTATAGATGTACCATACTTTCCCAGAAAGCTTTCAATAAATTTAACTTTTCCATTCAACTTGCCTACTGCTGATTTTGTGTGATCATCCCATGCCATATCATTTCTAACTATTACTGCTAAATACTTACACGGTTTGACTTACCCCAGTTGTTCACCACTAATTTTATAATTAAATACTATCAGGTCCTTTCTCTTGGTTACAGACGTTCTTGCACTTATCCACGTGTAAAGAGAGGTGCTATGTAATACACCACAGATATTTTGCCCAACTCTTTCTGGTATTCTGTACAATTGTCCAGTGATAATACTTTTTTGTACACAGCTGCAATGGCAGCGAACATTATAATGGTGCTGCTGAATGTATCTGATAAGTTCTTTATTTGTGTTAAGCACATTGGAAGTCACATATCACTTCCTTGAGGCTTGCTTGATGTTACTTTCATCTATGTAGAATATTTGCTGCCCATTAAAACATACTTAGTTCTTTCTTTAAAAGATCATTAAGTCTGTTATGTATCTGTGAAGGTACTCCATATAATCAAATCTTGGTTAGTAGTTGACAACACCTAATAGTTCTCAAAAAGTCGGATGGTAAGTATTTTATGTCAAACAGAATGACTTATCTCAGCACAGGCACCAACATTTGACAAGCAGTACAGCCGTAACAAAAGCAGCCTAAGCATGGGATGTAAGGAGCTTGTCTGTAGCAGCGAAAGTGTTAAAGATGGAGTTAAATATTTTGGTTATCTATCTCCTGTTTCCAGTTTCTATACAAGACTCATCCATGAGAGGTTGGATGAAAGGTGTGCAATAGTTCATTGACCAGAATTTTCTAATAATTTTTCACCAGGATCTGACTGTGGAAAGCATAGTGAGCTTCATGCAAGGCCATTTTGTGGCTGAAAGAGTTGTCTTTATTTTCTGTGTCCATGATCTCACAATGGCCACAATCCCTGCTCGTATCTGCTATTGATTGGAGATCTTAAAATAACAAAATGACGTAAAAAAGAAAACTAGTTGTTCTTTACTGCCAGAAAGAAAGGGGGGTGGGCACTTAATTTAGTGCAGTGCACAAACTTTTTAAGTTATAGCTGCTAAAAATGTGCTACTACACATCCTGGGAGCTCTGTATTGAGACATCATTTCTTAGAGCACTTTCTTCCTTTAGAGACCACTAATCTACTTCATTAAAGTACTCCCATACATATCAGTGCTAACAGTATACAAGATGGTATAAAAAAAGTTGCTTTCTTTGAATGAGCAGCATATTCATTACTCTTGGTAAACTGGGTACTAATTTTGCAGTTTCATTTTGTTGTTTTTCTGTTTTTATTTGATAAGATGTGTAGGCATTAAGTCAATGTTTAACACACATACTTCAAAAGGTTCAGTGAACATGGGAATTCTCTTTTTCAGGTTTGTCCATTTACCCTTCTTCACTAGAGTAGTAACTGGATGTTTTGTTAGGATAGGAATTGGAAATAATAATGGCAAACCAGTGTACAGAGTGAGTATACAACACATTAATTATTAACTTATGTAAGCATAAGATCTGTACAAAGGTTCATTGTAAATAGATCTTTCTTCAGTCAGTTTTGGAATTTGCATTGCACTCAATGACAACAAAGCTTATTGTTTTTATACACCTTTTGATAATTTCCAATGTCCATTGCAATTGGTATACATAGTGCAAAACTGTCATGGTGTGAGAGATATTGATTCTGTGCACAGCATTGACAGCACCAGCAATGTTCAAGCGTGTCACTGTCATGGTGCCAGATGTCCATTTTGTTTACAGTATTTGCAACAATGACAAAGAGTTAATAAAAAACTGACAGTAATTTAGCATACCTTACTCCTGATCCAGATCTTCATCGACAATTCCATGATTCGTGCGTGCAGATTTTGCTGTATCCAGGACACACTTTAGCTATATATTTCACCAAATTTGACGCATCTCCCCATGACAACTGATGCAGTTTCTAAAATTGTGATTCGGCACTAAATGAAGTCTAAACTGCTTTCCGTGGTACACAGTCTTAGAAATAACTTCCATGAGGTAATAGTAGTGCAGCTTGACACTGCATCAGCTTCACTCAGCACCAGAACACTGCTGGCATTGGATGATGTTGCATTGTCAGCAGCGCTGCAAACAAAATGGATATCTCACGCCATGACAGTCACATCAAGGATCATTATTAGCTTGTACCAGTTGCTGTAGAACTTTTTTTTCTTTTTTTCTCTCCACATTATAGTTGAAGTGGGTAATATAATTACATGCACTAAATTTACAGCACAGAAATGACAGCAGTGTGAAATAATGATAATAACTTACGGAGTCTCAAATGAAGGCATTATGTTCCGGTTAAGTGAAGATAAAGTAAGCAAAAAAGTATTTTAGGAAAATTAATAAGATGATACAGGCAATAATAAGTTAATCATAACTCCATCTCAAAAGTAGTGACTTGGTTACTGCTTCAAATAATACGCTCAGTCTTCAGTATCTAACATTTCACATTGCTGTTAACAGTATGTTTGTGTATATTAGACAGTCATTGTACACACTGGTAACTGTAATTTGTATGTCTTAACTTTCTGGTGTTATAGCTGGACCTAATCGTAGATATTAGCTTATCAGCAGTGGACTAATTCACCAAATGCCATCTGTCTATAGAGAATTCTGCGATAATTCTCCAAGCAGACTACACATTATTTATTCAAGCTGCAAAACTTTTTAAAGTTAATGATATGTTTTTGGGAGGAAATTCCTTGAAGGATAAGAGATTTTTTTCTGTAGATATACTCATTTTAAGAAACAAAACATCTGAAACAATTTCCTTGTGCATCACTACCATGTAAGAGTATAGATGGCCACCGCAGAATTTTGATTTTCTTGGCAACCTATTGAAGTAATGTGAAGTTGCCAGATTTGCTTTCCAGTCTTGAAGCTATTTTCCAGCCTGGACGACAGTTACCAGCTTTCTACCATGGAATATCATCTCATCCTCTCATTATGAGATCAGCTTTCCGTGACTTCCATCACATTGTGAAACACACTTTTTAACCCTCTTAAGATGCTGCCCAGGTAAATTCAAAACTGTAATCCTTGTCTACCTGTGATATTCTAATTACCTTTCCTGTGGCATCGCATTTCGATTGCTTCCAACTTTTTTCAGGTCACTGTTCTTTACTGTCCAGGATTCCATCACAAACAGTAGAAAGGAAAGCACCTCATATTGAAATAGATGATGTCACAAAATATTTAAATCTATCAAACATGAATGATCATTCGAAAAATGCCTGAACTAATTATGTCCATGCTCTGGTCTCAGTTGTCTGAGTCCTTGTTTGCTCATTATCAAGAGTGAATATTCAGGACTGGGTATTGTATACAGAGCACAAATGTCAAGCAGGTATGGAATCAACTTTTGATGCATTCCAATGAACCATTAAAATGTAAGGGAGTAATATGTCTTTGGTATACAACAGCATTGTCCGACACTGAGAAATCACTAGTTTTCAGTTCATATTATGTATGTAAATGTACATCAAACACTACACAGCCAAACCTTCAACAGTTTTGTAATGATGAACTTCTTGCCCAGTTTATTTTTGGTTTGGTTCAAATATCTTTTTCTTTAACAGTTGTTTCTGTAAGTTAGAGTAGATGTTTCCCTGCTCTAGAATATCCCATCTACTTGTAACAGCAGCAGCTCAGGCAGAACTTAGCGCCAGAAGAAATAGCTGAAGATTTTGAAGCTTGGGATTTAGGAATATGGGGAAGTAAGTAAGTACAAGAGTAAGAAGAATATGAACAGTGCAGTAGAGAAAATAATTGAGTTACTGAACACGAGCCAGAAGTAACCTAGCGGAACACCTTTCTCTTGGAAAAAGCTTCTTGATAGGCTTCAAAAAATTTGTTGAGCGGAGATAGTTATATCAGATGCGAAGAAATAAAGAGTGCAACAGTGGTAAGAAAAGGGTAAGACAAATTGGGGGAAAGAAACACAAAATAACAAAAATACACACTTGAAATCCCAGTTCTCATCATACACACACATTCTATGGTAGCTTCTGATATTCCACAAATATTTCTGCGTTTAATTCAGTCTGCCATATGTTGTTGTTGTTTCAATGTGAAACTGATTTTTTTAAAATTCAAATAATGTCGTTACGGTGAGTTTTGCATGAATTGAGAGAGATAGTTATAACTGAAGCTTACAATCGGTCCACAAAGTGTTCCAGGCTCAGTTCTAAGAGAACTATCTGTAGATATGATTTCTTTATTAGAAATGGACCTATCGTAGGCATTATTTTGTTTGCAGAATGTACTTACTTTATACAAAAGTGCAGAATTCACTTCGACAGCAGTGCAGTAAAGTGAGCACTAAATTTTGAATTTTTAATCGAAGATTCTATTGCCAAAACTTTTAAGTCTGTCTTCCTATCTGGTATTCTGTGAGGTAGTACGTTCTTATGCTGTATTTCAGTTTCATTTTGTTTCTGTCACCCCCTCCCCCTTTGTTTTTGAACAGATAACCATCAGCTCCAAAAGTTTAGTTTCTATTTTCAGCTGTCATCCTGTCCACTGAATTATACTTCCTGCATTTGATAATAATAGATAAGCATGCATATTGTGATGTTAATGCATTTAATGTGTGTTAAAAGTTTTATTTAATATGTCAATTTTCATTAAGTCGGCTTATCTGATTTCAGGTTTGTGAAGTTAGTGGTGTATGCGAAACCGGGAAAGTATACCAGCTGGGTAACACGCGTACCAACAAGGGCCTTAAGTTAAGGTGAGTATTAATATGTCATGCTAACTGTTTTTTAAAGATATCATCCATTGCCTGTCTATAAGATTTGTCTCGATTTGCAGATGAGGTACGATGTAAATCCTGCAGAGAATGAACAGTAGTGAACTAAGTCATAAAGTAGAAAGTGTAGACTGTATTACGGGGAATGAAACAAAGGTGCTTGAAGTCTAGATCAAAAGAGTGAGATTCAGGTACTTTGTGATTTGAGAAGCTCTTCCATTTGACAGAACTGTGTTCCTCTTCCATTTGACAGAACTGTGTCCAAAGCCTTATTCAATTATCTTAATTGAGCACTTAGGTAGTTTTCCGAGGCTAAGAGCCAAAAAAGTAAAGCCACAGTTAATTCATTCCAACACCTTTATTCAGTCAGGCAAGAACTACTGTTAGTTCACATTTTTTACAGTAGGACTGCTGTTAGGGAAGTATGCTGGCAGAAGTAGTTTCTTTTCCCATTCCCACTTTCTTAAACTGCTATAAAGAGAAAAATGAAATGGAGTACACTATTTGTATACATTTCATTGACGTTTTCATGAGCAATGTTGGGCTGAAGAATATTGTTGCTTCAGTACTAATGAAGTTATAAACTCAGTGTTCGATTTGTAAAAAATAGACTTTCCGGTACTGTGTCTTCTGGGGAGGAGTGGGAGGGGTTTAAAATCTAGACTTCATTGAAATATAGGCTTCGTAAAATGTTATTTTAAAGATTTTCTGAGCATTTTTAAAGTGTGACTACAACATTTGTACCAATAAAAAATAAAGTTCTAACGTACCACATCTCAAAATCTGCGGTTATGATTAATTTTTGTCAGAGGTTCTGATATGGGGTACTGGTGCGTAGCATCAAATCAAGCTCTGGCTAAACTGTTTACAAGACGAAAGAAGAAAAGGTTTCCCACAATATTAGTTGTCCCTCAGCACAAAAGCCACTGCAATGTGTATGTGACTCTGTATAATCAAATCAATTCACTGATAATATTGTGTCAACCTCATGACTCCACAAGATTGAGGGCACACAATTAAGGTTATAGAACAACTCGAGGCCACCAATGCAGCCTTCAGCACAGAAACCAATAACTTGGTCCCCTTCACATGGAAGAAATTGTGGTAACTCCTCAGAAAATGAAATTAGGATAAGTGCCTAGGTTCAGTGGCATTCATACCGAATTTCTTGTACGTTTTGGTAACTATACAAGAAAGTGGCTTGCCACGTTTTTCACCAGTACATTGCAGACAGTCAGTGTTCTCCATGAGCTCAAGAGAGCTAAGATCATTGCCATCTTAAAACCAGGGAAAATAAATGATTCCCTGTAAAACATACTATGAAAAGAATAGTTGCTACTCGCCATATAGCAGAGATGCTAAGTCACAGATATGCACAACAAAAAGACAGTCTTTTCGTTGTGCCTATCTGCGACTCAGCTTCTCCGCCATATGGTGAGTAGCAACTATCCTTTTTGTAGTATTGTTACATTCCATCCTGGATTTTCCATTGTTTGATTCCCTGTAAGACTATATACCATGCTCAGCATGATTAAAAAACTTGTGGGAAGATTATTTTATAACATAATCAGGCATGATATGCTTAAATGTATCCCAACTGGCCAGGCAGGGCTTTGTCCTCATCAAAGCTTCTCGGGTCAAGTTTTCTCATAAACGACGGTTCATGCAGGTAGAAGTAGGCTACAGGGGGGCAAAAAAAAAAAAAAAAAAAAAAAAAAAAAATTGAAAACCTCAGCTGTATCCTTACAGTTGCATATGACACAGTTTGGATACTGGTCATGGTACTGAAATTCATGACAGGGGTCCCGTACAAAATTACCAGCAACCTGACACACTTCTAATAGACTCTTTCAAATGATCATTTGTAACAGAAGGAGCTGTCAGTTGAAGCTGAACAATGGTCTTGCCATCTGTTCTGGCTCCCCTGTTATTGAGGTTTTTATGTTGTTGTGGTCTTCAGTCCGGAGACTGGTTTGATGCAGCTCTCCATGCTACTCTATCCTGTGCAAGCTTCTTCGTCTCCCAGTACGTACTGCAGCCCACACCCTTCTGAATCTGCTTAGTGTATTCATCTCTTGGTCTCCTACGATTTTTACCCTCCACGCTGCCCTCCAATACTAAATTGGTGATCCCTTGATGCCTCAGAACATGTCCTACCAACTGATCCCTTCTTCTAGTCAAGTTGTGCCACAAATTTCTCTTCTCCCCAATCCTATTCAATACCTCCTCATTAGTTATGTGACCTACCCATCTAATCTTCAGCATTCTTCTGTAGCACCAAATTTCGAAAGCTTCTATTCTCTTCTTGTCCAAACTATTTATTGTCCATGTTTCACTTCCATACATGGCTACACTCCATACAAATACTTTCAGAAATGACTTCCTGACACTTAAATCAATACTCGATGTTGGCAAATTTCTCTCCTTTACTACTTTGTCTCATTTCCTAATCTAATTCCCTCAGCATCACCCGACTTAATTCAACTACATTCCATGATCCTCGTTTTGCTTTTGTTGTTGTTCATCTTATATCCCCCCCCCCCCCTGCGGGTCCGGTGGTTAGAATAGACCCGAGGTATTCCTGCCTGTCGTAAGAGGGGACTAAAAGGAGTCCCTCCCCCTCAAGGGGGTAGTTAGCACCTGTGTCCGGAGATGGACGGTTCCACGACCTATATTTGCGGTCATTTTGGTTTTTCACTTCTTCTGGTTTCTTCCTTCCTTTGGTTGGTTCCTCTCTTTGTACTTCTCCATCTCACTGTCTTACTTGCTTTTTCCCTTGCCTCCTTCCACTTGCCTCCTTCCCCTTCTCCTTCTCCTTGCCTCCTTCTCCTTCTCCTTGCCTCCTTCTCCTTCTCCTTGCCTCCTTCTCCTTCTCCTTGCCTCCTTCTCCTTCTCCTTGCCTCCTCCTCCTCCTCCTTGCCTCCTCCTCCTCCTCCTCCTCCTCCTTGCCTCCTCCTCCTTGCCTCCTCCTCCTCCTTGCCTCCTCCTCCTCCTCCTCCTTCTCCTTGCCTTCTCTGGTCTCTGCCTCGGCGTTTGAGACAGTCTGTCCTTTCTTTCCCTCTCTCCCTTCTTTTTCCCCTTCTTCCTTCTTCCATGTGCGTGCCTGAAGGCCAACCCACACGTTCGCATGCGTAGCTGGTGACGGGCTAACACGTAATTCCCCGCCCTGGGTAGACAAGTAAGGCACGCACGTACCCCCTGGTAAAGGCCAGGCCCAGGGAGGAGTGATTGCCTGAGCTGACACCCTCCGACCATGTCGACCTGAGGTGTAAACATTCACCTAAGGCGGGAGTGCCCTCTGAGAGGGTCCCCACAAGGAAGGAGCGCTCCATTGGAGATGCTGGTAATCATGGGGGATTCCTCCGCAATGGATTTCTCTTCTTCTTCTCTCTCGACTTATGCCCGAAAACGGAAACTTGACCAGCCACCAGTGACAAAAGTACTACCGCTTGCCCCACAGTTCCTCGTAGTTTCTCGATCTGAGGACGGAAAGGATTTTTCCTGTCAACCCTTTCGTTATCCAGAAGGTTGTAGATGCCATAGCCGGATCTGTCACGTCTTTTACCAGGTTGCGTAATGTTACCTTGTTACAAGAACCTGAGAGTGCCTTTCAGGCACAAAAACTGCTTCGGGGCACACTCCTGTACACGTTCCCTGTCCGGGTGGAGGCTCACCGCACTTTGAATTCATCTCGTGGTGTGGTATATACTAGATCACTCGATGCATTGACTGACGAGGAGATTCAGTCTTTCCTCGCTGAGCAGGGCGTGACGGCTGTCCATAGGGTCATGAAAAAGGTCAACAATGACCTTGTACCGACCCGGACACTTTTCTTGACCTTTGATAGTGTTCAGCTGCCGTCGCGCATCAAAGTGGGCTACTAAGCTATTTCTGTTCGCCCCTATATCCCGACACCTACGCGCTGCTACCAGTGTCAGCGTTTTAATCACCCTCACCAGTCTCGTTCTAATGCACCTAAATGTCACTTGTGGCAGGGATGCCCATGAGGGTGACTGTCCACCTCCGTCTCCTCGTTGTATGAACTATCAGGTTGACCATGCAGCGTCCTCCCGCAACTGTCCCATCTACAAGGAAGAACGCTGTATACAAGAAATTCGGGTCAAAGAGAAAGTTTCCACCTCGGCTGCTTGCAAGCTATTTGCTAGTAGGAAGCCCACGCTATTCCCAGCGGGGAAATACAGTACTGTCCTCGCCTCTCCTCGGACTACCGGGGAGTTGGCGACTCAGACATACGATCTGACCTTCAGCACTACGGTCGTCCGTTTGGCCAGTGCTAAGATCGCCCAGTCGACGTCTCCTCTTCCTCCCGTCACCCCTCAGACACAAGCACCTTCATCAGCTTCTGCCAAGACAAAGACCCAGAAGTCAGATGCACGGGCCTTCAAGAAGGAACCGTCCCATGCAGACTTCCTACGTACCTCAAACTCCCAGCCATTGACCAGTACTTCCACTAAACGACCTTCCAAGAAGGCTCATAGGAAGCACAGTTCTCCACCACGGCGCATTTCTTCTCCTGCGCCACCCAGCGGTTGCCGCCCCAGGCTGTCATCTGTTTCGCCTGGCCGCACCGCTGGTAGCCGAACATCTGGCCGATGAACCTATTGAACCAATGGACGATGATTCTCCGCGTACTGATAGCGGCGGCAGTGCTCGCTCGAAGCCAGGCCCTCAGCGGCCTTCGAGGTGACCCCTTCTTGCATCTTCTTTTTCTTCTCACGATAGCACTTATTCACTGGAATATTCGCAGCATTCGCTCCAACCGAGAGGACTTAAAGTTGCTGCTCTGCTTGCACGGTCCGGTCGTCATAGCCCTCCAGGAAACGTAGCTACGCCCATGCGATCAAATTGCCTTGGCACGCTACACCTCTGTGCGTTTTGACCTATCCCCTGTGGCAGGTATTCCGGCTCATGGAGGGGTTATGTTGCTGGTCCGGGATGATATTTACTACAATCCCATCACATTGCACACCGGCCTGCAGGCAGTTGCCGTCCGAACTACTCTCCCCACTTTTACATTTTCCATTTGTACCGTTTACACTCCATCGTCGTCTGCCGCTACCAGGACAGACATGATGCAAATTGTTGCTCAGCTACCTGCACCATTTTTATTAACTGGAGACTTCAATGCCCACCATCCCCTTTGGGGCTCTCCAGCATCCTGCCCGAGGGGCTCCCTGTTAGCAGACCTTTTCAACCAGCTCAATCTTGTCTGCCTAAATACTGGCGCCCCTACTTTTCTTTCGGACACATCTCACACCTATTCCCATTTAGACCTCTCTATATGTACTACCCAACTTGACGCCGGTTTGAGTGGTATGTACTTTCTGTTACATATTCGAACGACCACTTCCCGTGTGTTATCCATCTCCTGCATCATACCCCCTCTCCGTGCTCAACTAGTTGGAACATCTCCAAATCAGACTGGGGGCTCTTCTCTTCCAGGGCGACCTTTCAGGATCAAACCTTCACAAGCCGTGATAGTCAGGTTGCACACCTCATGGATGTCATTCTCACTGCTGCTGAATATTCCATCCCTCACACTACTTCTCCACGTCGCGTACCAGTCCCCTGGTGGACCGCAGCACGTAGAGACGCTTTACGTGCTCATCAACGTGCTTTACACCCCTTTAAACACCACCCTACAGTAGCGAATTGTATCAATTATAAACGATTACGTGCGCAGTGTCGTCGCATTATTAAAGAAAGCAATAAAGCCAGCTGGGCTGCTTTCACAAGCACCTTCAACAGTTTTACTCCTTCTTCAGTTGTCTGGGGTAGCCTGCGCCGGCTATCTGACACTAAGGTCCACTCATCAGTTTCTGGCTTGACGGTCGCGAATGACGTCCTTGTGGCCCCTGAGGATGTCTCCAATGCCTTCGGCCGCTTTTTCACAGAGGTTTCGAGCTCTGCTCATTACCACCCTGCCTTCCTCCCCCGTAAACATGCAGAGGAGGCTAGGCCACCTGACTTCCGCCCCTCGAATCGTGAAAGTTATAATGCCCCATTCACCATGCGGGAACTCAAAAATGCACTTGCCCGGTCACGGTCCTTCGTTTCAGGGCCTGATTCTATTCATATTCAGATGCTGAAGAACCTTTCTCCTGCGGGTAAAGGTTTCCTTCTTCGTACTTATAATCGCATCTGGATTGAGGGACATGTTCCCGCATGCTGGCGCAAGTCTATTCTTGTACCGATTCCTAAGCCAGGGAACGACAAGCACTTGCCTTCCAGTTATCGACCCATCTCGCTTACCAGCTGTGTCTGTAATGTGATGGAGCGAATGGTTAACTCTCGTTTGGTTTGGCTGCTCGAATCTCAACACCTACTTACCAATGTACAATATGGATTTCGTAGGCACTGCTCTGCTGTTGTCCATCTGGTTACCTTGTCGACCTTTATTATGAATAACTTCTTGCAGACGCGCCCGACCGCGGCTGTGTTCTTTGATTTGGAGAAGGCTTACGACACCTGTTGGAGGGCGGGCATTCTCCGCACCATGCATGCCTTTGCGGTCGCCTCCCTCTTTTTATTCATTCATTTTTAGTGGATCGACAGTTCAGGGTACGTGTGGGTTCTGTCCTGTCAGACACCTTTCGCCAGGAGAATGGGGTGCCACAGGGCTCAGTTTTGAGCGTCGCTATCTTCGCCATAGCGATCAATCCAATAATGGATTGCCTCCCAGCTGATATATCAGGCTCCCTTTTCGTGGACGATTTTACCATCTATTGCAGCACGCAGCGTACATGTTTCCTGGAGCGCTGTCTTCAGCGTTCTCTTGACCGTCTTTACTCCTGGAGTGTCGCCAATGGCTTCCGTTTTTCTGCCGAGAAGACGGTCTGTATTAACTTCTGGCGCTACAAAGAGTTTCTCCCACCGTCCTTACGACTTGGTCCCCTTGCTCTCCCATTCGTGGAGACAACAAAATTTTTAGGTCTTACATTTGACAGGAAACTTAGCTGGTCTCCACATCTGTCATATTTGGCTGCCCCTTGTGCCCGTTCTCTAAATTTCCTCCGTGTTCTCAGTGGTATGTCGTGGGGAGTGGATCGAACCATCCTACTTCGCTATATCGATCGATCGTCTGCTCCAAGCTGGATTATGGGAGCTTCGTATACTCCTCTGCACGGACGTCCATCTTACGCCGCCTCAACTGCATACAACATCGAGGTTTATGTTTTGCGATCGGAGCGTTTTATACTAGTCCCGTCGAGAGTCTTCATGTTGAAGCCGGTGAATTGCCACTCACCTACCGGCGCAATATACTGCTTTGTCGATATGCCTGTCGGCTACTGTCAATGCCCAACCACCCGTCTTATCGTTCCTTTTTTGATGACTCTCGACCGTCAATACGGGTTGAATGTCTCTGCCCTGCTACCCCCTGGAGTTCGCTTTCGTCGCCTCCTTCAACACCTTGATTTTTCACTCCCTGCAACCTTTAGAGTGGGCGAGAGCCACACGCCACCTTGGCTCCAAGCTCAGGTTCGTGTTCACCTTGACCTCAGCTCGCTCCCAAAGGTGGTTACACCGGGTTCAGTATACCACTCCCGTTTTGTCGAACTTCGTTCGAAGTTCATTAATATGACCTTCATTTATGCAGATGGCTCTAAGACCAATGACGGTGTTGGGTGTTCTTTTATTGTCGGGGTACAAAGTTTCAAATACCGGCTCCATGGCCATTGTTCAGTCTTCACAGCTGAGCTCTTTGCCCTCTACCAGGCTGTTCTTTACATCTGCCGCCACCGACATTCTGCTTATGTCATCTGCTCCAATTCCCTGAGTGCCATCCAGAGCCTCAGTGATCTGTATCCGGTTCACCCTTTCGTGCACCGGATCCAACGCTCTCTTCAGCAGCTGGTGGACGACAGTTCTCCGGTTAGCTTTATGTGGGTTCCTGGCCATGTCAGTATCCCTGGGAACGAAGCTGCAGATGCCGCGGCCAAGGCTGCGGTCCTCCAGCCTCGGACAGCTTCTTGTTGTGTCCCTTCATCAGATTGTAGCAGGGTCATTTGTCGGCGCATTTTATCGCTGTGGCATGCCGATTGGGCTGCACTTCGTGCCTTGAAACCTCTTCCCGCGGCTTGGACATCCTCCTCATGCCCTTCTCGGCGGGAGGAGGTCGTTTTGGCCCGGTTACGAATTGTACACTGCCGGTTCAGGCATCGCCATCTGCTGACGGCTGCGCCGACGCCGTTCTGCCCATGTGGGCAATTGCTGACGGTCCGCCACATTTTAACGTCCTGTCCGGATTTTAATACACTGCGTCTTGATCTTGTCCTGCCATGTACTCTGGATGCCATTTTAGCGGATGACCCAGGAGCAGCTGCTTGCGTTCTTCGTTTTATCAACTTGACAAACCTGTCTAAGGACATTTGATTATGCGGTTTTTTGTTGTTTTTTTTTTTTCTTTTAAAAATCCTCTGCCTGTCTATGTCTTTTATAGTAATGCCTCTTTTAGTTGCTGTTTTAACCTTGTGCCTCGCGGTGCAATCCTAACTTAGTCTGGGCGCTAATGACCATTGTAGTTATGTGCCCTAAAACCACAAAAAAAAAAAACAACTTGTATCCTCCTCTCAAGGCACTATCCATTCCATTCAACTGCTCTTCCAAGTCCTTTGCAGTCTCTGACAGAATTACAATGTCATCGGCGAACCTCAAAGTTTTTATTTCTTCTCCATGGATTTTAATACCTACTCCGAATTTTTTTTTTTGTTTCCTTTACTGCTTGCTCAATATACAGATTGAATAGCATCAGGGAGAGGGTAGCAAAGATGCCCGAAACCACCTTATGGAAGTTGGGATATGCTGATGATTGGGCCCTGTCAAACTTAGAACTCGCAACAACATCAGGCAGATACCTGACAGCACTTCATAGAACCCTTCAGGTGGCATGTTACTGACTTCAGCTTCATGTCTAGTCTGTCCGATAGCTGAATATTCTTCACAATTTTAACACTAGTCTCATAGAGTTCAACTAAATAAACTACGTGCCTCATGACAGTCACAATAGAGGTGACCCCATCCTATTGGTTGCCTGCACTCTGCGATATAGCTTCTCCCAATCTGCAACGAGAAAAGGTGCTCATTAGAGACATCAAAAAATAAAGAACCAACGCTCTTCTACAAATCCACCAACACAGTCCCAAAAGGGAGAGAACCAGACTTTGTTCTAGAGATCCGCCCTTAACCATTCTGAATGAAAAGTAAAGTCGTTTAAATATCTGGGCAGTGTGTTGCAAAGTGATAGGAAGTAGAATGAGTATGTGAGAACTGTATTGGGGAAAGTGAATGATCGACTTGGGTTTATTGAAGAATTTTAGAAAAGTGTGGTCCATACATAAAGGAGACAGCATATAGGACATCGGTGCGACCTGCTCTTGAGTACTGCCCAAGTGTTGGGGATCCGTACCAGGTCAGATTTATGGAATACATCAAAGCATTCAGAGGCGGGGTGCTAGATTTGTTATTGGTTCGTACAACATGTAAATGTTGCGGAGATGCTTCAGGAACTCAAATGGGAATCCCTGGAGGGAAGGCGATGTTATTTACGGGGGTCACTATTGAGAAAATTCATAGAACTATCATTTGAAGCTGACTGCTGAAAGATTCTACTGCTGCCAACATACATTGCCCATAAGGAACATGAAGATAACATTAAAGAAATTAGGACTCATTTGGAAGCAAATAAACAATCATTTCTCCCTTTCTCTATTTGTAAGCGGAAAAGAGGAGGGAATGATTAGTAGTGGTACATGGTACCCTCCGCCACACACTCTATGGTAGCTTGCAGAGTATCTGTGTGGCTGTAGTCACCCTAATTGATCGCTAGAAAAAGAAGTGGACCAAACAAGCACACCCTGCCTTTCATAATATGCCTTCACTCACCACCGAATTTGACAAGATTTGCATAATCTGTTATGCCCTAAACAGTGTTCAGACTAACTGTGGTAGATGGGCTGACTCTTTACAAATATAGCAGAAAGTAGTTTCTCCCAAGTGAGATTGTGGTGCTGCTGGGCAAACTGTTAACTGTATAGTTGAGGATTACCTAATGGTAACTGCTCTGAATTTCAACATGCTACAGAAAACATGTTAGAATATATCATCAATATGGACTTTCAGCTGTTTTATTGCTATACATTTTATTGTTTTATGTATTTTATATCCCTTTTTTCTTTTTATATGACCTCTACATATTATGTACTGTACCAGACCATTCACATTTAATTAATTAATGTGGTGTACTATCTCATACACAAAGCAAATAACCGTCTCATCTTCTCCTCTCTTCCAGAGGCTTCCAAGCATGTATATTTGCTTGGGCCTTCCTACCATTGCAGTGTTGTATCAAAGTGTCGGGGCATATGAGCCACCTGCCCTGGCCATAGAAATTATTTTGCCCTCTTTTTTTTTCATTGATGTTAGACTTTCTAAGATCACTGTGTCTGCAGCCTTAATGCAATTATTGAAAGCAGTCATTCTACATGTAGCTGTTAAAATAGCTAATGTGATTGCAGTTTTGTCGGTGCTAAGCATTCTCATAGCAAACAGGCACAAAATAAAATATACTGGTGTTAAAAGCAGTGTAATGGAACTTTATAACTGAAAACGTGATGGTACGTGGGATATTAAAGCCTGCTCTGCAGTATTGTGTCATGCCACAAAATAATTCTCAGCAGTCTGAATTCAGATATGTATTGTATTAAGTGTACCTCGTGTTCCACACACCACATAAACTCAAGTCGTGCAGGCACAATAATCACAGTTGGCTTGCATAAAAATAAAACTTATATCCACAACACCCAAATGATCCATTCGCGTAACCAGTGTGACTTTTTATGCCGATGTCTAAAATCCCCAAATAACAGTGGGTTCATCTGCCAATTCTTTGGAAAAGCGCTATCGCTTATACCTTCTGAGCATTGATTTTAATACAGATGTTGACTGCATTGATTGTAAGATTCTCACTGTCTTCCACAGGATTAGCCTGTGGACACAGTTATATCCTGTAGAAAAACTGATAAATGTTACTAACAATTATAAATGATAGATTGCCACTCACTGTAGAGATGACACATTGAGTTGCAGACAGGCACAACGAAAAGACTGTTGCATACACAGATTTCGGCCGAAGGCTTCTCCAGTAAAACTCGCATTAACCCAAGCAGGCACAACTTGCACACACCTGACAGCTATCTCTGGTCGATCCAGCCAGACTGCAACTGTTCTGTTGATACTACCAACACCACAACCAGTCCACCAGCTGCAAAATAGCATTGGCACTGTCAGTCTAGCTGGCATCAAATATAGGCACAGGTGTGTGTGTGTGTGTGTGTGTGTGTGTGTGTGTAGCTCGCCAAAGGATAGCTCCAAAAGCTAGAAAGCTGTCCTTCTTTTATGTTTGCCTATTGATAACTCAGCGCTTCTACTTCAGTGATTGGTCTCCCTTGATCACTAGTTGCTGGTTTTCAGGATATTGGGTGTGTGAACATCTGTTACTGGTATTTCTAAATTTGAAGACACAGAAGTTAATGGTTTTGTGCACTTCAGCCTCTTTGTTAAACTATATTTTATGGCAGAGGCTATTAAGATCATTTTGCACAAACTCTACTTCATGCTGGGAGCCATCAAACAGGACTATCAAATCACTGACACATTCATGTAGGTGTAATCCATCTTTGCAACTAAATGCAAGGCAGTTTGGTTTTTGCCATACCCATTCCTCATTTATTTGTGAAGCATCTTCCATGACCTGTAATACACGTGTTTTATTTGTGTAATGTGTTATATAGTCATTACAAATATGTTACTATATTGCATTTACTAGCTACACTTTTATTTTTCAGGTAAAAAAAAACTTTTTCAGCACAAGTTTCATGTGGTTAAATTATCATTTGGCATTATCTACACTTCCCGATGTTAATTTAATTTTGTCATCTTGGAGATGTTTCGCTTGGTCTGCATACTCCAGGTGGCACATATTTGTGGATGGTATAATCTATATGGTAGATGAACCAATGGAGAAAACAGATAAATACATAAACAGTATAATAAAAACATTCGGTTCACAGTGGAAAAAGAAACACCAGGGTGTATACGGCCCGGGAGATCTGCGAAAAAACCCGGGAATTTTTTCATCCGGGACAAATCCGGAAAAAACCAGAAATTTTTTAGAATTCCGGTATTTTTCATTGTTTTAGATTTCAGTTAGTTTTGTTGGTTTGACGTGTAAGATCTGATACGCTGACAAGGAACTTTAGTCCACTACTGCTGAATAATACTGCAGCAATGAAACATAAATCAGAGAATAACACCAAAATAAAAGTTTAGTTCCATAGAAAACGCATAATTTACACAATGCACAGACCAGTTTGCCGACACCGAAAAGTGTCAAAGGCTTTAGGTCAGAGATTATGCAGTACGTCCGTAACAACTAACGTACATTCAATGTGCGTGACGTCACAATTGTTTATATTTCTATCAGATCACCAGAAAATATTACGAATAATGGCTTGAGATGCGTTACTTTCAAAGTAAATTTCCACGCAAGATGATTTATGTTACGTGTGAGAATGTGCAGTGAATTTCTTAAATCACAAGGCGTTATAACTCTCATTCAAAATGTAACACTTTGAGGATCAGCCATTTGAAAAATGTCGGGCCCAGAAGATAAGTCATTTATGCCACTATTTAAAATTTTACCGGCACATTTGTATTTGATATGACTTAACGTGTAACACGTGCTAAAAAAGACCGAGCTTCAAGTTAGTTTTCATATTTAATGTTGTTCTTTCATAGATAAAAAATTATGCAATCGATGGCAAAAAGTGTAATTGACCTTCAAAAAAATGTGCATAATATGTTACTGAGCAATGTCACAAGTCTCTTCAGCCAGAACACTTCGACTTTTCTATGCAACTGGTAATCATTTTGGCATGATTTTAATTGCCAAATTAGAGCCTGTTAGTAGGCCTACGGACTTCCTATCATTGTAGGACTAATAACAGTGGATGCCAATAGATGATGCAATTCTCGTTCATACATACACTTCTACTTACGAGTTAACCGGTGTAGAAACACACTTCGCTGAGTTGAGCGAGCTCGGCCTATCTTCGTAACGTACGCGCCACGGGCTGTCTTTCTCGTAGGCCTCGTGCTCTGAATAACTGCCGTCATTCGCTAGCGAGATCACGTGACATGAGCTATGACTGGCTGACAAAAGTGCATCGCTCAATGCAATCTCTATTTTAGAGTTTCGGAAGCTACTGTGCTGTAATTTGTGGAATTTGTGTATATACTTTCGAAATACGAAAATAAACTCTGTGTATATTGTCTCGCACCAACTTTCCAAACACATTGTTTTTCCTGGAATTCGTTTCCTAAAGTGCTGCGACGTCCTCTGCCGGTATAAGACCTTTACGATTCAAAGGACTGATAGGTTTTACAGCTCCGAGGGAAAGTATACTGTTACTTAACATGGATGTATTTTCACCCGCTTTATACGTAATTTGATCCGGGAGAAATTGTGTTTTTAACCGGGAAATCCGGGAATTTTTTTTTTTTCTTGTCCACGTAGACACCCTGAACACAAAACCAAATACAGTTCTTGGATATAACAATAGAAAGACAGCCATAACTACACTTTGACATCCTCAGAAAACCAAAAGCAAATCTCACAATTATACATGCTACATACAACCATATATAAAATTAAAAATTAGTAGCTCCAAGACACATCATGCATAGAATGAATAACATCCCTCTCAGCAGAAAAAACTACAAAAAATAATTAAAAACAATACTGCTGTGGTTATAACACCCATATCATACAGACTTGACAACAAAATCAAAACACAACAAAAAAAAATGAAAACAAGCAGAGAACACAAGCCACAAATACCTACAAACAATATAGAAACTAGAGTCACACACAGCCATAAAATAGTAGCACTCATGACATGACTATCAGAAAGAAATGGTACACTTAACATACAAACACAAATCAACACACAAAACAGATAATACAGTGAAGAAACAATGATTACACACTCAGTGCAAGAAACATACTCCAGTCACATTAACGACCAGCTATAGAAAAACAAGACAAAAACCAAGGATCTGGTATATACTGGTTCGAATGTCAAGAACACGAATCAGTGTGTCTGACAGTGAAACCTAGAAATTTCAAATCTAGGCATAAAGAACATATAAGAAGCAGGAAATATGAAAATACCCATTGTACCTATTCTGAACACCTGATAAAACATGGACATAAACCATCCTACATGACAGAGGACATGAAAATTATTAGTGTGAACAGTTACAACAGAAGACCTCCTGACATTACGGGAAAACTGCCAGTACAAAGATCCCTTGCAATGAGCAATAAAGTAATGAATGACTAGGTCAATATAAGCAATAACTCACTGATAATGTTACCCACTAAAACAATAACAAACTCCCCCCTGTGGGTCCGGGAGTTAGAATAGGCGTGGGGTATTACTGCTTGTCATAAGAGGCAGCGAAAATACTTTTCGGCTCTATAAATTCAGGTCCCATGATTTGACCTACCACTTTCGAAATTCTACAGAAGTGCGGGTCACATGGGGAAACGACGCCTTAGGTGGTGCATGAATTATCCATAGTGCACTTGGATTTGATCTCCTGAACCTCTTGTCGTCATGGCTTTGTACCTCCACCTACAATTCAACTATTTGGGTGAGGACACTTCCTGGGGTATGTCATCTTCTTCTCTTGTCTCCTGTCATCTTCCGCCCCCAAGACAATATTGGATTTCTCTGCACCAAATATCCAGCACCGTAGCCAGTCCATTGTGGTGAGGCTGTCATATACCCATTTTGTGGTAGCCCCCTGACAACACAGGGATCACACTGCTGATGCCTGAGCTGTAAACTCCCCACATATGCCAAGGAGGAGATGCCTGTCGTCCTGGGGCATCAGCACTCCTGGCAACGGCTATCACGCCAGGTGGCCTTTGCTGTGGCTGGGAGGCACCCCTGATTGGAGTGGGTGGCATCAGGATGGATGACCTGCAGTGAAGTGGACTAAGTCATCTCTTGCTGGTGACTATACGGTTCCAGCAGTCTCTAAGAAGAGGAAGATCAAGTACAATGCTGACCAGTGTGACCCTACATTGTTTCCCTCCCTCAATACACCATGGGAGGAACGTAAGGCTACAGAAGGAAGAGAGCCGTATTCGCCTCATTATTCAATCTGTAGCAGGATGGACAGGGACTCCTTTCTACCTATGAAGCCTGAATTTTTCATTGAACATCTTGTGGATGAGTTTGGGAAGTGACAGCATCCCCAGCCCAATTCCAGGTGTTACTCGCTTGTAACTGGCTGGGAGATATTGCTGTTTCGTCACCCCCCATATAAGCCTCAACATGGTCCATGGGATTATTTTCCATCACAACCTCTAGCAGTCTGACGACAAGCTCCATGCCAATCTAGAACGGCAGGGTGTTCATTTCATCCAGTGCGTTTACTGGGGATCCAAAGACAACAGGTTTGCTACCAGTGCCTTCATCTTGGCCTTTGAGAGTGATTCATTGCCTGAAAAGGTCAAGGTGACGGTTTACTGCTGTGACATTAAGCCGTATGACCCTCCCTTTATGCAGTGCTTTAAATGGTGGAAATTTGGGCACATCTTCCCACTGTACTTCCAGCACCATATGTTGAGACTGCAGACGTCCACTGCATCCAGATACTCCATGTGCACCTCCTCACACTTGTACTAACTGTGGAGAGCAGCATTTCCCCTGCTCGCCAGACAGCACAGTACTCCAAAAGGTGTGGAAATTCATGGAGTATAAGACTCTGGATTGGTTGACTTACCAAGAGGCTAAACATAAATTTGAACAATTACACCCCGTTCGGTTGATGTCCACATATGCTGCAGGTACATTTCCATTGCTGTCAAAGTACCAGTTGTACCACACACTGTGCCATGAACAGTGAGCCCTGCCATGAACAGTGAGCCCTCCAGGCTGCCAGAATACATCTGCTCTCTTGGCGGTAGGGGGCAAATATCCTTCTGTTGCTCCCAAAGTACCCACTTTGGGAGCAAGGTCCCCTTCCCACAGTTGGAGAAGCAACAGCCTCCTCTGGCTCCTCTCATGCAGAAGGAGTCCCTTGGGACCCTCTCTCCAAGGTCTCCACTAATGCCACAGTGGACACTCACCAGTGGCTAAAGGAGCCAAAAGCTGCTGTACTAAGAACTTCATGGTATTCCTCCATGACTGAAGCTACTATGGAGATGTCCTCCCAGCAAGCCCCTAAAGGGAAGCGAGAGGGCAAGCAAACAAAGTAGTAGTCTGCTAAGCAAAAGGACCCTCCATGGGCCCCAAGACCACCACTCCCTGCCAGTTCTGCATCTGAGGACAAGGTGGTTATATTAGTATCCCCTGAGGACTTGGATCTCACTGATGCCTCATCCACAATAAGAAAGAATACACATACTCACTTTGTGGCGGCAGGTGACTCTGAGGTGTAGCCTGTCTCTTTGCGTGCTTCATGCCTTCCCAGCTTCATGATAACATCATCCTCCAGTGGAGTTGAGGCAGTTTTTCCACCACTTTGCTGAGCTACGGCAAATGTTAAGCTTTGCACCTCCTTTCTGCATTGCCCACCAGGAAATCTGGTTCCCGCCAATAGTGGACCCCTGTCCTCCATGGCTATAGGGGATATTACAAGAACCGTAGCGACTATAATAGTGTGTCAGGTGGAGTTAGTGTCTATGTGCTGACTCAGTATGCGGTGAACCTGTGCCCCTTCAAACCACCTCTTCAAGCTGTGGCTGTCAGGATAAGGATGGTGCAGGAAATAACTGTCTGCTACGTACAACTTCCTGCAGATGGTGCAGTATCCCTGAACGCATTGTCTGCACTGATTCAACAACTTCCTAAACCTTTCCTACATTTGGGAGATTTTAACACCCATAACCCCTTGTGGGGTGGCAACTTGCTTACTGGCCTAGGTAGAGATGTCGAAACTTTCCTGTCTAAACTCAACCTCTGCCTCTTAAATACTGGGTCCCCCCACAAATTTCAGTGTGGCTCATGGCACTTAATCGGCCATTGTTTTATCCCTCTGCAGCCCAGAACTTGTCCTGTCTGTCCACTGGAGAGCCCCCAATGACCTGTGTAATAGTGACAACTTTCCCCCAGTGCCATTCCCCTGGACGCCTACCCAGATGGGTAGGCAGACTGGGAAGCTTTCACCTCTGCTGTCACCGTTGAATCTCCCCCACATGGTACCACCAATGTGGTGGTTGAGCAGGTCACTAGAATGATCATTTCTGTGTCAGAAAACATGATCCCTTGTTGTTTAGGGTCCCCCCCCTCTCCCTCTCCCTGGTGAAAGTCGGTACCTTGGTGGTCGCCGGAAATTGCTGAGGCTATTAAAGTGTGTCTGTGAGCTCTACAGCCACCTTCTCTGGAGCACCTAATAGCTGTTAAATGGTTCAGTGCCCGGGTTAGTCAGCTTATAAAAAGATGGAAACAGGAATGTTGGGAACGGTATATCTCGACGATTGGGTGCCATATGTCGCCTTTCCAAGTCTTGTAGGAAATCAGACGTGTTTGTGGGTACCAGATCCCGACAGGTCTCACTGGCATTAACATCAATAGCGTATTATCTACCGACACAAATGCAATTGCCGAGCACTTTGCTGAGCACTATGCTCGAACCTCTGCATTGGGGAATTATCCCCCAGCCTGTAGCACCCTCAAATGGCAGATGGAAAGGAAAGCCCTCTCATTTGCTGAACATCACAGTGAACTCTATAATGCACCATTTACAGACAGAGTGGGAGCTCCTCAGTGCCTTTGCACATTGCCTCAACAAAGCTCCTGGGCCAGATCGGATCCATAGTCAGATGTTCAAACATATCTTGTGCGACTTCAAGCGACATCTCCTCATCATGTTCAACCGGACCTGGTGCGTTGAAGTCTTTCTACTGCAATGGCGAGCTATCACCATCATTCCAGTGCTCAAACCTGGCAAATACCCGCTTGATGTGGATTGTTATTGGTCCATCAGCCTCACCAACATTCTTTGTAAGCTGTTAAAACGTATGGTAAGTCGACGGTTGTGTTGGGTCCTGTAATCAAGTGACCTACTGGCTCCATGGCAGCGCAGTTTACACCAAGGTCGCTCTACCACTGATAATTTAGTTTCCCTCGAGTCTGCCATCCAAACAGCCTTTTCCAGACGCCAACTCCTGGTTGCCGTCTTTCATTATTTACGAAAATCTTAAGACGCGACCTGGCGACATTATATGAGTGGGGTCTCCGGGGCCCGCTCCAGACTTTTATCGAAAATTTCTTATCGCTCTGTGCTTTCCTTCTGCAAGTTGGTGCCTCCAGGAGAATGGGGTCATGCAGGGCTGTGTATTGCATGAATCGCTATTTTTAGTGGCCATTAACAGTCTAGCAGCAGCTGTCGGGCTGTCTGTCTCACCTTCTCTGTATGCAGATTACTTCTATATTTCATACTGCTCTTCCAGTACTGGTGTAGCTGAGTGGCATCTGCAGGAAGCCATCCACAAGGCACAGTCATGGGCTCTAGCCCACAGCTTCCAGTTTTCAGCCGCAAAGTCGTGTATCATGCACTTCTGTCGGCATTGTACTGTTCATCCGTAACCAGAACTTCACCTTAATGACGATACATTCACTGTAGTGGAGACATATCGATCCTTAGACTGGTTTTCGACGCCCAATTGTCATGGCTTCCTCATCTTCGTCAGCTGAAGTGGAAGTGCTGGCAGCACCTCAATGCCCCCCGCTGCCTGAGCAACACCAACTGGGGTGCAGATCGCTCTATGTTGGTGCAGCTCTACAGAGCCCTTGTTCTCGATTCTTCACTTGTACCATGGCCATGAAGTGGTTTACACTGACGGCTCGATCTCACGTTTGCTTTGCATATGTCCATGGTGGGCATATTGAACAGCACTCCCTGCCAGATGGCTGCAAGTGTTTTCACTGCAGAGCTGGTGGCCATTTCTTGTGCTCTTGAGCCCATCCGCTCATGCCCTGGCGAGTCATTTCTTCTCTGTACTGACTCCTTGAGCAGCTACAAGCTATCGACCAGTGTTACCCACAGTCTACACGGAAACTGCTCTAGAGATCGGCATCCCCATAACTAAACTGCGATCATTATTACGCCACAAGGTTTTTCATCTTTGGGAGACGGAATGGATTAATCTCAGTACGCACAATGCACAGCGTGCCATTAAGGAGACTACGAATGTGTTTGTCCTGGATGCAGGCTTCTTGCAGGGACTGTATGGTTCTCTGCCGGCTCCACATTGGCCGTCTTCCTTAGTGAGGACCCTCCTCGGTGTCAGTGTGGCTCACTTGCAACTGACCTTCACATCTCACTGGACAGTGGACAAATTTTCCCCCTTTTTGTTCATTCCAGTCATTTTCTTTTTAGGTGTGGTTCCCCAATCCTTTTCCCCCTTTTACTTTCTCAAATGTACTTAGCACGTTTTTGTACCTTGAGCCTTGCTTGCATCAGGAAAAAGGGACTGATGACCTTGTACTTTGGTCCCTTCATACCCCAAACCAACCAACCAATAATAAACAGTTGTAAAAGATGACTATACTTAATATGAAATCCGCTTGCCCTCCCCCGTCCTCCTACCTCCCTGCTCTCCCCTCGCCCGTCCTCCCACGTCCCCGCTCTCTTCTCCCCTCCCCCTGCCCGACCCCCGACCTCCCCGACCTTTGAGCGCCTCCCCGCCCTCCCACCGAGCGTCTCCCGACACAGCCCCTCCCCACCCCACGAGTAACTATAGTCACCTAGCTGTAACAATGAACTGCACCCTCCAAAATTCAAGTTCACACAATGTAGTGGAATGCTTCCCGGATGTAAGTCGATCTCTGTGGTGTGGTCTATGGGTAGCATCTGTGATCAGTAATCAAAACATCCTTGGTTCCATGTTCAAATCCTGCCACCACTTGAAGTTTGAATAAAAATTACCTGCTTTCGCGGCGTAAGACCTCTGGAACAAGAAGTGACACCATTCAGCCAATGGCTTTGTTAAGAAGTCAGAGGAACAGACAGTAGTTCAGGGCACTCGTTGCCCTTGGAGTTGGAAACTGTCTGTAAAGGCGGAAGAATGATCAAGGGCATGAGGATGCAGGAGGCAATGGCAACTACTGCATCGAAGACCCATAATGTGAATCCACAGGACATGTGGTCTGTTGTTATAACATTCTGTGAGTCAGGGCATGGACTGACAGAAGTTTGAATGTGATAGGGAAGCTAGGAAATCTGAAAAGGAAAATGCCAAGGCTCAGTCCAGATGTTGTGACAGTCAGTGAGGTGAAGTGAAGTGAACTGAAGTGAAGTGAAAAGGAAAGAAGACAGATTTCCGGTCAGATGAGAATAGGGTAATACCAACAGCAGCAGAAAATGGCATAATGAGAGTAGATTTCATTATGAATATGGAGGTAGGCCAGAGACTGAGTTACTGTGAACAGTCAATGATAGGGTTGTTCTCATGAGAATCGACACCACACCAATTTTGTTACCAATAGTTCAGGTACATATGCCACCATCTCAAACCAAAGATGAAGAGATAGAGAAAGTATATGAAGATACCAAACAGGTAATTCAGTACATAAAGGTAGATAAAAATCTAATAGTCGGCGGGGATTGGAATGCGTTTGTAGAGAAAGGAATAGGAGAAGAGGTTACTGGAGATTATGGGTTTGAGGCAAGGAACAAGAGAGGAGAATGACTAATTGAGTTCTGTAATAAATTTCAGCTAGTAATTGCAAATACTATGTTCAAGAATTACAATAAGAGGAGATATGCTTGGAAAATACCAGTAGGTACAGGATGATTCCAGTTATGTTACATCATGGGTAGGTAGAGACTCCAAAATCTTGCTGGATTGTAAGGCATACCCAGGAGCAGATATAGACTTACACCATAATTTAGTAGTGATGAAGAGTAGCCTGAAGTTAAAGAGACTAACAAGGAAGAATCGTGTAAAGTGGGATACGAAAATATTGAGGAGGAATGAAGAGAGATGCATGAAGTTCTCTTAGGCTGTAGTTACTACGATAAGGAATAACTCGGTAAGCAGTTCAGTTGAGGAGGGATGGACATCTCTAAAAGGGCAATCACAGATGCTGGAAAGAAAAAAATTTAGTACCAGGAAAGTAAGTGAAAAGAAACCATAAGTAATGGAAGAAATACTTCAGCTGGTCAATGAAAGAAGGAAGTACAGAAATGTTCAGGGAAATTCAGGAATACAGACATACAAGTCACTTAGGAATGAAACAAATAGGAAGTGCAGGGAAGCTAAGGCTAAATGGCTGCATGAAAAATAAATGATAGTTGGAAGGACTGACTCAGTATATAGAAAAGTCAAAACAGCCTCCTGTGAAATTAAAAACAATTGTGATAATATTAAGAGTGCAGTGGGAATTCCACTGTTAAATGCAGAGGAGAGAGCTGATAGGTGGAAAGTGTACAGTGAAGGCGAGTACAGCGAAAGCCTCTGCATGGGGGAATACTTATCTGATGACGTAATAGAAGAAAAAACTGGAATCTATATAGAATTGAGATGGGATCCAGTATTGGAATCAGAACTTAAGAGTTTTGGAAGACTTAAGATTGAATAAGGCAGACTCGATAGATAACATTCCATAAGAATTTCTAAAGTCATTGGGGGAAATTTCAGCAAAACAACTATTCATTTTGGTGTGTAGAATGTATGAGTATGGTGATAAACTCTCTGACTTTCAGAGAAACATCATCCACAGAATTGTGATATTGCAGAGCTGACAAGTACAAGAATTGGTCCACATTCAGCTTACCAGCTCATGCATCCAAGTTGCTGACAAGACTCTTATCAAGAAGAATACAAAATAAAATTGAGTGTCTTGTAGATTATGATCAGTTTTGCTTTGGGAAAGCTACAGGCACCAGAGACACAGTTCTCACATTGCAGTTGATAATGGAAACAAGACTAAAGAAAAATCAAGATACATTCATAGGATTTGTTTACCTGAAAAAAGCATTAGATGTCGTCAAATGGTGCAAGATGTTCGCAGTTCTGAGAAAAACAGTGGCAAGCTATAGGGAAAGACTGCAATATGTACAAGAGGCAAGGAGGAACAATAAGAACGTAAGACCAAGGATGAAGTGCTTGAAATAAAAAAGGGTGTAAGACAGGATGTAGTCCTTTGCCCATTGAAACAATATCATTAGTAAGATTTGCTGACATTGCTAACCTGAATGAAAGTGGAGAAGAATTATAGGATTTGCTAGATACAATGAACAGTCTACTGATTTCAGGATATTGGTTGAGAATAAATTGAAGAAAGACAAAAGTAATGAGAAGTAGCAGAAATGAGAGCCGAGAGAAACTTAAAGTGAGGATTGGTGATCACAAAGTAGACGAAGTTACGGAGTTCTGCTACCTAGACAGCAAAATAATCCCTGATGGATGGAGCAAGGACGACATAAAAAGCAGACTAGCATTGGGAAAAAGGGCATTCCTGGCAAAGAGGAGTTGCTAGTATCAAATTTAGGCCTTAATTTGAGGAAGAAATTTCTGAGAATATGTGTCTGGAGCACAGCATTGTGTGCTAGTGAAACATGTATTGTGAGAAAACTGGAAAAGAAGAGAATCAGCATTTGAGATGATGTGCTACAAAAGAATGTTGAAAATTAGGTTTACTGATAAGGTAAGGAATGAGGAGGTCCTGCACAAATCAGAGAGGAAAGGAATATATGGAGAACATTGACAAGAATAAGGGACAGCATGGTAGGACATCTGTTGTCATCAGGGATTGACTTCCATGGTACTAGAGGTAACTGTGGAGGGTAAAAACTACAGAGGAAGACAGAGATTGGACTACATCCAGCAAATAATAGAGGACATAGGTTGCAAGTGATACTCTGAGATGAAGAGGTTGGCACAGCATAGGAATTCATTGCATGGCACATCAAACCAGTCAGATGACTGATGACTCAGAAATCATTTGTGAAGAAATAGGAAATAAAAGTTAAAAGATCCATGACTCAGGATCCAAACACACAAAGAAAGAAAGTTAGGCAAGAATTGGAAAGAAACTGAACAATTTTTGTGGCACAACGAGCGGTTCAGGTGTGATGTTCAGATCTCTGATAGGATGAAACCAGCACCAATGCATAAAGTGTCAACTATCAAGTATTTTTAATGGAACTATAGCAACTAAGTGTTGCATTGTACTCTCTTGTCACTTTATTTATTTACACGTCTAGTTCCGTAGGACCAAATTGAAGAGCAAATCTCAAAGGTCATGGACCATGTAGTACATGAAATTAAAACATAAAAGTAATAACAGATAAAATAAAATGTTTATGAACCCAAAAAAGTCAAGCCATAAGTTTTAAGTAAATGCAATCAACAATATAACATAAGAATTAGCTCAGGTTTTCAAGGAACTCCTCAACAGGATAGGAGGAGTGACCCATGAGGAAACTCTTCTGTTTCAATTTGAAAGTACATGGATTACTTTAAAGCTTTTTAACTCTTGTGGTAGCTTATTGAAAATGGATGCAGCGGTAAACTGCACACCTTTTTGCATGAGAATTAAGGATGTGTGATCCAAATGTAGATTGGATTTCTGCTGAATATTGAGTGAAAGCTGCTAATTCTCGGGAATAAGCTGATATTGTTAACAGGAAACGACAGTAAAGAAAATATATATTGAGAGAGCAATGTGAAAATACCCAGACTAGTGAACAGGGGTAACCAGAGGTTTGTGAACTTACGCCACTTATTGCCCGAACTGCCCATTTCTGAGCCAAAAATATCCTTTCAGAACGGGAAGAGTTACCCCAAAATATGCTACCATATGACATAAGTGAATGAAAATAAGCAAAGTAGACGAATTTTTGTGCCGAACGATCACTTACTTAAGATACCGTTCGAATAGTAAAAATGGCAGCATTAAATCTTTTTGAACAATATCTTGAATGTGGGCTTTCCATGACAGTTTACTATATCTGAATACCTAGAAATTTGAACTGTTCAGTTTCACAAATCAAATCCCATTCTGTGAAATTAAAATGTTGGGTTTTGTTGAATTGTGTTAGAAACTGTAAAAACGGAGTCTTAACTGTCATTTAGCATTAGTTTTTTTTTTTCCACAAGCCATGAACTTCAGTCATGAACTGCACTATTTGAAACCGAGTGAATGTTGTACACAACTTCCTTTACTACCAAGCTTGTGTCATCAGCAAACAGAAATATTTTAGTTACTCATAATACTAGAGGGCATATCATTTATATAAATAAGGAACAGGAGTGACCCCAACCACTGATCCCTGGGGCACCCCCAACTTGACCATACCTCACTCAGACTCCACATCACAGCCGTTCTCAACTCTGCGAATAATTACCTTTTGCTGCCTGTCTGCTAAAGTAAGAGGTGAACCAATTGTGAGCTACTCCTCGTATTCTGTAATGGTCCAACTCCTGGAGCAATGTTTTGTGTTCAAGACAATCAGACGCCTTAGTTAAATCAAATAATATGCCTAGCATTCAAAACCTTTTGTTAAACCCATCCACTACCTCACAGAGAAAATAGAATATAGCATTTTCAGTTGTTAAACGACTTCTAAAGCCGAACTGTAAATTTGATAGCAAATTATGTGATATGAAATGATCAATTACCCTTACACACATAGCCTTTTCAATAACTTTAGCAAACACTGATGGCTTAGAAATAGGTCTAAAATTGCCTATATTATCATTATCTCCCTTTTTATAAAGTGGCTTTACTACTGAGTACATTAATCATTCAGTAAACTGACCATTCCTAAAGGAAAAATTACATATATGGCTAAATACAAGGCTAACACGTGCAGCACAGTACTTTAAAATTCTGCTAGGCACCCCATCATATCCATGAGAGTCCTTAGTCTTCAGTGAATTAAGTATTGACTCAATCCCCCCCCTCACCTTGTCAGTATCACAGAGGAGTATTTCAGACGTCAATATCGGAAAGGCATTTGCCAGGAAAGTTATATGTTCCCTGTAGAAACTAAATTTCTATTTAATTCACCAGCAATGCTCAGAAAATGATTGTTAAATACTGTGCATATAACTGACTTATCAGCAAGAGAAATATTTTTACTACGAACTGACTATATATGGTTGACCTTGTGCTGCTGACCAGACACTTCCTTTACAACTGACCATATGGTTTTAATTTTATCCTGTGAATTAGCTATTCTACTTTCATACCACATACTCTTTGCCTTCCTAATAACATTTTTAGCACCTTACAATACTGTTTGTAATGGGCTACTGTAGCTAGATTGTGACTACTTCTAACATTTTGATATAATTCCCACTTTGTTCTACATAATATCCTTATCTCACTAGTCAGCCACCAAGACTGCCTTTTACTGCTAGTACCCCATTTAGAACTTTCTAATGGAAAGCAACTCTCAAAGAGCATGAGGAATGTGTTAAGGAAAGCATTATATTTGTCATCTGTGTTACCGGCACTATAAGCATCCTGCTACTCTTGTTCCTTAATGAGGTCTAAAAAACTCTCTATTGCCGTTGGATTGGCTTTCCTACATAGTTAGTAATTATATGCGATATTTGTTTGAGTTCAAAAGCCTTTTGTGTTAAAATTTGTGCATCATGGTCTGAAAGGCCATTCACTCTTTTAATAACAGAATGCTCATATAATAATGAAGAATGAATAAAAATATTGTTCATGGCTGTGCTGCACCCTAGTTGGAGAAAAAACAATGTGTATCAGATCATATGAGTTTAGGTCTAGCAACATCATCTTTTTTTTTTTTTTTTTGCCCCTGCATAATCACATACAAAATTAATGTCGAAGTCAACTAATTTCTGGTACTTTCTATAAAGTGAACCAAGAACCCTCTCTAGTTTGAGCAGAAATGCTCTAAAGTCAGAGTTAGGGGACCTATAAACAACAACAATTAGAAATTTAGTTTCACTAAATTCAGCTGCCCCTGCACGACATTCAAATATCCATTCTGTGCTGTGCTATGGACTCAAACGGAATACTGTTTCTTACGTACGTGGCCACTCCACAAGGAACTCCTTGAAAAACAGCCAGCTAATCTGTATACTGGTAAAGGAAGCCTCTGACACATTAAATTTAAGTCCTTTTACTTACAATGTCTACCTCTTTCTCTGTAAAACCAATATTTGTTGAGTTCTGTTTCCTCTTAATCTTAAAATTACCACACATTGGTTTTTATTAAAGTACTAGCATATAAACTTTACCTAGTCGTAATCTTAGGGTCATATTGTCATTACTTAGACACTACCAAACCTGCAACATATGCTTGATTTTAGCAGGGAAACATAGGTTGTTAGTCTTAATGTACAACTTCTATAATGTAATATCACCTCTACCATATCTTGTAATTTTTAATTTGTAATAGCTCCTAACAATTTATGAAAGATATACTTCATTATTTGTAAAAATAATTGTCTCGTTAACCGGACTGCAAAAAAAAAAAAAAAAAAAAACTGGACACAGATGCAAAATCATGCTGTCAGTGTTAACTCTGGTAAGAGCGGCAGCTGACAATGTGAACCACATGGCATTGCACATGATGAGCTGCCGAGAGCATGCCCGAGAACATATTACCTCGTCGAAGTAGGAGCAGATACTAGTTGAATGACGGTTTGGTGTGTGTAGCCCTTGGAAAATGTGGCTGTCTGGTCATACCTGAGGCGGAAGTGACCAGCGAGGTTGCTGGGGAGATGCAGTGCTACCTTGGCTGGTAGGCACTTTGCTGATTGCTGGTTTTCTGTCAGCATTGCCCCATTGTCTGCTGCTACAAGTGGGGAGGTTAATGGAAGGAGTTGCCGCATGGTTCACCCATTCTCAGAGGAAAACACCAGTACCAACCATGCAGTGGGGTGTTTAGAGCTGACTGAGGGTGCTTGCTAGAGAGCATGCATGGGTTGTCGCTGTTGTGCTCGTGCTCGAACTGTGGTTTCTTGTGAGTAGAGGTGCATGGGCAACACCTTTGCACAGCAGTGGATGCATGTGAAATAGTGTCCCTGCTCCAACAATGCGGGTGTTAGCAGCAGTAGTGAAAGTATTCTTTCAGGAATGATGGGAACCTGTGGTGGCAGGGCTATGTCTGCGTTGCTGGCCAGTATGCACCCAACAGAAGCATGATGTGAGGTCTACATCTACATCTACATTGATACTCCGCGAGCCACCCAACGGTGTGTGGCGGAGGGCACTTTACGTGCCACTGTCATTACCTCCCTTTCCTGTTCCAGTCGCGTATGGTTCGCAGGAAGAACGACTGTCTGAAAGCCTCCGTGCGCGCTCTAATCTCTCTAATTTTACATTCGTGATCTCCTCGGGAGGTATAAGTAGGGGGAAGCAATATATTCAATACCTCATCCAGAAACGCACCCTCTTGAAACCTGGCGAGCAAGTTACACCGCGATGCAGAGCGCCTCTCTTGCAGAGTCTGCCACTTGAGTTTATTAAACATCTCCGTAACGCTATCACGGTTACCAAATAACCCGGTAACGAAACGCGCCGCCCTTCTTTGGATCTTCTCTATCTCTTCCGTCAACCCGACCTGGTACGGATCCCACACTGACGAGCAATACTCAAGTATAGGTCGAACGAGTGTTCTGTAAGCCACCTCCTTTGTTGATGGACTACATTTTCTAAGCACTCTCCCAATGAATCTCAACCTGGTACCCGCCTTACCAACAACTAATTTTATATGATCATTCCACTTCAAATCGTTCCGCACGCATACTCCCAGATATTTTACAGACGTAACTGCTACCAGTGTTTGTTCCACTATCATATAATCATACAATAAAGGATCCTTCTTTCTATGTATTCGCAATACATTACATTTGTCTATGTTAAGGGTCAGTTGCCACTCCCTGCACCAAGTGCCTATCCGCTGCAGATCTTCCTGCATTTCGCTACAATTTTCTAATGTTGCAACTTCTCTGTATACTACAGCATCATCCGCGAAAAGCCGCATGGAACTTCCGACACTATCTACTAAGTCATTTATATATATTGTGAAAAGCAATGGTCCCATAACACTCCCCTGTGGCACGCCAGAGGTTACTTTAACGTCTGTAGACGTCTCTCCATTGATAACAACATGCTGTGTTCTGTTTGCTAAAAACTCTTCAATCCAGCCACACAGCTGGTCTGATATTCCGTAGGCTCTTACTTTATCAGGCGACAGTGCGGAACTGTATCGAACGCCTTTCGGAAGTCAAGAAAAATAGCATCTACCTGGGAGCCTGTATCTAATATTTTTTGGGTCTCATGAACAAATAAGGCGAGTTGGGTCTCACACGATCGCTGTTTCCGGAATCCATGTTGATTCCTACATAGTAGATTCTGGGTTTCCAGAAATGACATGATACGTGAGCAAAAAACATGTTCTAAAATTCTACAAGAGATCGACGTAAGAGATATAGGTCTATAGTTTTGCGCATCTGCTCGACGACCCTTCTTGAAGACTGGGACTATCTGTGCTCTTTTCCAATCATTTGGAACCCTCCGTTCCTCTAGAGACTTGCGGTACACGGCTGTTAGAAGGGGGGCAAGTTCTTTCGCGTACTCTGTGTAGAATCGAATTCGTATCCCGTCAGGTCCAGTGGACTTTCCTCTATTGAGTGATTCCAGTTGCTTTTCTATTCCTTGGACACTTATTTCGATGTCAGCCATTTTTTCGTTTGTGCGAGGATTTAGAGAAGGAACTGCAGTGCGGTCTTCCTCTGTGAAACAGCTTTGGAAAAAGGTGTTTAGTATTTCAGCTTTACGCGTGTCATCCTCTGTTTCAATGCCATCATCATCCCGTAGTGTCTGGATATGCTGTTTCGAGCCACTTACTGATTTAAGGTGTGGTGCTCTCCAGGACATTGCAGAGATGTTGGTCGTTGCTGGGCCATGAAGCCTTGAAGCTGCTGTACGAAACGTGGGAGCATGCTGTCGGGAAGAAGTGGAGATGCTTCAGAAATATCACTGGGAGTGACGAGTGGCAGTCTGTATACCATTTCACTGACATTCATTGTACATTCTGGGGGACACCAGGTGGCTGGATGAGAAGGGGGAATTCCGCAATGAGTTGAGCATGTGGGCCTGAAATCACTAGCTGTTCTTTGGAAAAACACATGGCAGGATAGGAGCTGTAGCGGATGTGTCTGTCAAAGATTCTGTTGAACAAAGCTTCGCTATGCTGTAATGACCGCGGAAGTTGGACCCCAGAATGGGGTCTGTAAGGTCCACGACTGTGAAGGTCCAAGGGAGTTGGTGCTGAAGGCCTAAATAGAGCAAACGGGCATGCACCACATAGCAAGGGATGGCGGCAGTGATGGGATGGGGTTTTGCGATTTAGGAGTAATTTGCAGGGAAATGTGGATAAATCAGACCTGGTTTTGATGAGTTATGAACTGGGGAACTAGCATCATTCAAATCCCATATGCATAGGTGCTGTGATCTGGTATAGTAAGCAGGCACGCATACTGCCGGTGGCTGCCAAAGTACATTGGGTGTTGGGACCAGAAGCGTGGAGCTCTGCAGTTGGCAGCATTCTCGTCTAATCTCTGGTATTACTAGCAAGCTGTGCATAGGTTTCGTGCATTTTTCAGTCATGTACTATATAAGTTCATTAAACATAAATTCAGAGTCAATAATTATATCCAAGTACTGTAATTGTTTAGCTTGTTGCAAAACATTATTGTTTGGAACAATGCTGTTACTCTTTACACCTTCTCCTTGTTATTAGCATTGCTTTTGGTTCTTGCTCATTAAAACGGATTTTCTTGTTTTGGGCCCAAAATGTGATTTTTCTGTTTCTCTATTGCAGAGCTTATGAGCTATAGTGACTGTATCTGCTTTGGACAACAGGATTAAGTTATCTGTAGATGCTACCATTTTCATATTTGCTGTGTAATCCAAATTAAGTAGAGAATTATACATGTATTCCAAAAACCTGGGCCGCAGCAAGATCCCTACGGGCACACTTTTGTCACCCTCTTTTCTAGTTTGATGCTGTTAAATGCCAACACTGCTGTTCTATCACTGAAACAGTTATTTGCTCGGTTATATTAGTTCCTAGGACATTCAGATTCTAGTAGCACTTGGGCCACCAAGCTGTATCAAAAGCTCCCTGAACATCAAGACTGATAATTATTATATACTGTCCTTCTGATATGCTTTCCTCTGTGAAGTTCTTAACAGTCAACCAACACTGCATTGACTGTCCCTCTCTGTGGAGTAAATCCATACTGAATGTTGTTTAGGAGATCGTGAGAGAAGACGTATAATTCTATTAATTAATAGTGTTTCCAATACTTTTCCCTCTGTATAAAGAAGATTGATGGTACGAAATTTGGACACTTCCATGCTGTTTTCTTTATCAGGTTTCAGAATATGTACTATTTTAGCTTTTTTCCACAATCTTGGAAAGCAACTGTTCTTTAGGCAACTGTTATATAAAGCGGTGAGATGGAAAGGAAAAATGCTATACAGTCAATGAATGGTCTTGGTAACACTATTTTCACCAGGAGTCTTGTTTTCAGCAAAGTTTGTTGTTATTTCCTCTCTTTCTGTCCGTGTGTAAGCTACATCATCTGCCATTCTGTTGGGTTGTGGTGTTTGAGGTCTTATTAGTTTTTGGTATTCTGTGTCTGGAGTTTCATCATCCTCAAGCACAAAATATTTGAGCCTGAGATCTGTCGTCGTCGTCGTCGTTGTTGTTGTGTTATCACTTTTCCTTAACGTTGTTGTGGGTGTATTACCTCTGATTTTCCCTGATGTGATTCGATAGACTGTATTCCAAAGGTTATTTGTTGGGGTCAAGCTTCCGGGTTGTTTTTTTGCTTTCTGTATAGCTGTGCTGTATTCCTTCTTTTCTTTACAATATTGTTGTCTTTGTAGCACCCTCAGCTGTTTGTTGTCCTTTGGCCTTTGATAAATTTGCCTTAGCGCAATGGTTTTTCTTTCACATTGCAGTTAATTCAGATGTCGAGCAGGGAACAAATTTTCTTCCAGTTCTGTACTTGAGCTGGTTTTGTATCTTGAATGCTTTACTGCATGAGATATGTAGAACATCTTCAAATTCTGTGATAAGAACTTCAGTATTTGTATTTGCTTGACCTTTAGCTGCCAAATTCTGGTCCATTTCTTGTAAGTTTTGTAAGTCCATGTTTGGTAAATATCTGTGCATAAGTTCTTCGAAAAAGTACCCATCAAAATCTCTCCGGTTTTTATCTCTAACAATAATTGTTTTTAGTTTGAATTATGCTTCCAGCATATGCCGTTGGGCATACTCCTATGATGATGAAAATAATAATCTTACTGTCGGAGCAACTCTCTTCTTCACCACACGCCCATTGGCTTATGCCAGTATTACACTACCATATTTCTTTGGCAAAGTTGATATGTCAAATATTTATGTCAAAGAAATTTGATGGTTTAATAAGGAACTTAGTCAAATTTTGCCTGTCGTCAAATAAATGTGATCAAATCGAGGGCCTCACCGTAGATTTGATCATAAGTCATTTGTCTTCTGTTCACTGCAATGTAAAATGTAATAGCTTCAAGCGCTGGCCGTGCTACATCTATTTGATGTCTCTGTAGTGTGTTTGTAAACGTGGCTTCAAAGTTGGTTTGTTCCTTTGACCTTTTTTAAAAAATTAAAAAAAAAAAAAAACCTTGATTCGCCTAGGGTGGGGCTGAACAAGGGGCACAGTGCAGGCTATTAGTTGTGAGTTGATGGGCAGGTGGAATATGCTGCAGATGACTTCATGTCCACAGTCGCAGCTACAGTCATTCATGCCTACATCTGGAAACATCCAGACAGCTTTTCAGTGAGCTGGAATAGAGGATGTGGTCGTACTCTAAAATGAAAATTTCTATCTTAGATTTCCATTCTACTGTGTCTATTTCTGAGCTATGGATGCCACAATTTAAAAAGCGCTTCATCAGTTTCGTACTTTTGTTTAATTTTGTGTCGTTGGAAGACTAATTCTATTATTCAAAATTAAAAATAATTCTTACTGTCCATACAGTGTACTAAACATTTATTTATCTTCACATATTCCCCCTTCAGTGCTTTATACATCACTTCATACGTTTCTGGAATTATTTTGGTTAATGTGCACTGTGATATCAGAGTTCTGTGTTGTAAGCTATAGTAGGTCTCTCATGTATCCAGAAATCGCAGTGTCACAATTTGCCTGTCTGCTGCACATATAGCATTTCTCAAGAGAGTATTCTGTTCTGTAATATGAGAAGCCGATTTACTGAGCAAATACTGAAATACACACTCATCCATTTGTAAGTAATTTGTATACTAAGACTTCACTTCACTTGCAGCTCTCGTAACAGATTTTGCTGAATGCTTTTATTATCTTTACGTAATACCTAGGGCTTCATCCAAGTATATTTCCTTTTTTCCACAGCTTTTCATCCAAATACACACACAATGCAATTGTTGTACTAGAAAATACAGCGCATAGTAACAAGTTGTCATCTTGAAATTTGACAAAAAAATATGACAACAGTGTAATACCCCTTTTTAGTGCCACATCAAAGATCTTCGTCAAAGAAATTTGACGAATATTTGATATATTTCTTTGTCAGAGAAATATGATATGTAATACCAGCCTTAGTACCAGCAGATGATGAGAAGTGGCCATAGTTAACTCAATATTGCTCTTTCTTTTATTATTTTCAAAACTTTATCTGTTTTTCCCCTCATTCAGTAGCTACAGTTTAGTAGAAGCGAGTAATTCTTCCATCTTCTTTCATCTTGAGTTCGTTACTGTATCATGCCACATGCTAGATCTTGCATTGCTATCCATAGCAATTACTGAACCAACTATCTTATTGTGGGTTATCATGTCATCAGTTTTTCTCAGGTCATCTTGGGTGGGTTTTGTGATAAGTACATGCTAGATATAAAAAAATCACCAATTTTCTTTTACTATTTTAACAATTACTGCATCTTCATCGGACAAGTGGCTAATCATTATGGAATCAATATCTTCATTGGGTGTCGGTATTTCTGCTCTTTCCCTTGTTTCACCTGCACTCAAAATCTTGTAACCCCTAGTGATTCCACCTACATTTTGTTGATAACAACATGGTTTTTGCATGAAAGAAATGTCAATCTGATATTGCACAATAAGCTGCATTAGGTTAGCTGTGCAGCTCTGAAGTGCTGTAGATTTATTTGTATGCACTTGATTTGTTTTTGAAGAGACCAAGTTGTTGGCTTGTATTTGGTTTTGCCATTAGTGTTATTGTTCTGTTTGCATTGTATACTACTTATTTCCCACATATCCATGCTACTGCGTTGTTCGTACTTGAACACAAAGGTGGCAAACACGACCACATATAGTGACCATTTCATTTTTAATCACACTTAACTGTCGCTGTAGGTGACAACATTCGTCGACTGCTTTAGTTTTTGTAAGTTGTTTATCAATTAATTGTTGCAAAGCTACAAAATCTTTAGTGTACTCGTCGCCCTCAAAAAGGCTTCGAATTCTTTTGAAGACATGAGGAGGTAATCTTTATGGATATCATCTGCCAGTGACGCATCTCTCATTGAGGAATGTGATACCAACAAACCACAGTTGGATTCCGTATCCACCATGTCATCATTTTGTTGTGTAGCGCAAGATGCAGATAGTGTCGCAGGGTATATACGGCCCTGGACATCCAGGAGATCCGGGAAAAACCCGGGAATTTTTTCATCCGGGAAAAACCTGGACATTTTTTAGAATTCTGGAATTTTTCATTGTTTTAAACTTTAACTAAAGTTTTGTAAGATCTGATACGCTGAAAAAATTGTTCAAATGGCTCTGAGCACTATGGGACTTAACTTCTCAGGTCATCAGTCCCCTAGAACTTAGAACTACTTAAACCTAACTAACCTAAGGACATGACAAACATCCATGCCCGAGGCAGGATTCGAACCTGCGACTGTGGCGGTCACGGGGCTCCAGACTGAAGCGCCTAGAACCGCACGGCCACACCGGCTTGATACGCTGAGAAAGAACTTTAGTCCACTACTGCTGAATAATACTGCAGCAATGAAACATAAATCAGAGAATAACACCAAAATAAAAGATTAGTTGCATAGAAAATGGGTAATTTACACAATGCAGAGACCAGAGTGCCGACACCGAAAAGTGTCAAATGCTTTAGGTCGAAGATTATGCAGTACGTCCGTAATAACTAACGTGCATTTGATGTGCGTGACGTCACAATTGTTTACATTTTTAACAGATCACCAGAAAATATTACGAATAGTGGCTTGAGATGCCTTACTTTTCAAAGTAAATTTCCACGCAAGATGATTTATGTTACATGTGAAATTGTGCAGTGAGTTTCTTAAATCACAGGGCGTTATAACTCTCATTCAAAATGTAACACTTTGAGGATCAGCCATTTGAAAATGTCGGGCTCAGAAGATAAGTCATTTATGCCACTATTTAAAATTTTACCGGCACATTTGTATTTGATATGGCTTAACGTGTAACACGTGCTAAAAAAAAGACCGAGCTTCAAGTTAGTTTTCATATTTAATGTTGTTCTTTCATAGATAAAAAATTATGCAATCGATGGCAAAAAGTGTAATTGACCTTCAAAAAAATGTGCATAATGTGTTACTGAGCAATGTCACAAATCTCTTCATGCCAGAACACTTAGACTTTTCTACGCAATTGATAATCATTTTGGCATGATTTTAATTGCCAAATTAGAACCTGTTAGTAGGCCTATGGACTTCCTATCATTGTAGGACTAATAACAGTGGATGCCAATAGACGATGCAATTCTCATTCGTACATACACTTCTACTTACGAGTTAACCGGTGTAGAAACACACTTCGCTGAGTTGAGCGAGCTCGGCCTATCTTCGTAACGTACGCGCCACGGGCTGTCTTTCTCGTAGGCCTCGTGCTCTGAATAACTGCCGTCATTCGCTAGCGAGATCACGTGACATGAGCTATGACTGGCTGACAAAAGTGCATCGCTCAATGCAATCTCTATTTTAGAGTTTCGGAAGCTACTGTGCTGTAATTTGTGGAATTCGTGTATATACTTTCCAAACGCATTGTTTTTCCTGGATTTCGTTTCCTTAAAGTGCTGGGAAGTCCTCCGCCGGTATAAGGCCTTTACGATTCAAAGGACTGATAGGTTTTACAGCTCCGAGGGAAAGTATACTGTTACTTAACACGGGTGTATTTTCACATGCTTTATACGTAATTTGATCTGGGAGAAATTGTGTTTGTAACCATGAAATCCAGGAAAAACCCGGGAATTTTTTTTTCTTGTCCAAGTAGACACCCTGTGTCAGCAGTAGCTGCTGTGCCTGGCACTATGTGAGCTTTGGGAATCTGTGTTGTGGGTGGTGCTTTGCTTAAATCGTTGAATGTGTATAGAGCAGTGCAATGCAATGATTTTATATGAGAGCATCCCTGAATCCTGGAGCTGTTTGGAATATCTCTAACATACCCCAATATACATCCCCATTTAGACATTTTATTAACTATTACAGTATTGCTAATAAATGGAAATACATTAGAAAAGACAGCTCATGTACTGCCACTTTTAAAATGCCTTACAGGGCTCTTATCTCTTTAACACACAAATTACCCTCTTGCACTAATCAATCTATATTTTCACCAGTTCTTGTAAAAATACAAATGTTGATTCCAAATATGTAAGAGCAATGCGTACTATTGATGCCAGAAATTATGCCCTTTACTGATTTTACAAAGTACAATTTGTGTGTTAGAGATAATGACGCCAATATTATTTTTAAAAAGTGCCAGTACTTGAGTTGTCTTTTCTAATATATTTGTATTTATCAGTAATGTTGTATTAAGGTATTGGGAACATTGTTGGTGATGTCAGCTTTTCCTAATGAGATCATATTATTGGTAGAAAGTTTTGTTGAGCAGCTGTTGTTTGTTGAGACAATTCAGTCATAGAAGTTCCAGTAGTGCGCCCATTTTCACGCTCTTTCGTAGTATTCATGCAAACTAAGTTGACACTTCAGGGCGGTGGCTGTTGGGAGTGACCATAAAGGTATTACCCATTTACAGTCGTCCTCATCAGCCACCGCACCAACTGTCAACAACTTAGTTTGCACGTTTAATAGCTTCGGTGTTGACAACTAACTGTAGCGACGTTTAAGCCGCTCGTCACGCTGATGAAACTGCCCTATTTAACAAGATTACACAGGAGCTGTATCCTCTGCGCTAAAACGAAGTAGACGACAGTGACTCTTGTGAATTAGACTGGTAACACAATCAAGTTCACAAACTATGTCTACGTTTGTTGCTAGTCGAAGATCATTTGTGTCACGCAATTGTTGAGAACCTTGAACACATTTCTGCATACGTATATTTGCAATTAAGGAAATTATAAGAAATGTAGATTGATTTCTATGAGATGCATGTAAGACATTAGCCGGCTTATGTACAAGGTATGTATTTTCTCAGGACAATCCCACTTCCTTGTTATATACACTGATCAACCATAACATTATGACAACTTACCTAGTAGCCAGTACGTTCACCTTTGGCATAGATAACAGTGGCAATGCATTGTGACACGGAAGCAATGAGGCCTTGCTAAGTTGCTGGAGGCAGCTGACACCGCATCTGCACACGCAAGTCACCTAATTCCCTTAAATTCTGGAGAGGGAGATGATGATGCTCTGAAGCCACGTTCAATTGTGTCCGAGATGTGTTCGTCAGGTTCAGATCTGATGAGTTGGGGAGCCATCACATCAATTGGAACTTGCCACTGTGTTCCTCAAATCACCCAATAAGACTCCTGACCTTGTGACATAGCGCATTATCTTGTTGAAAAATGCCACTGCTATTGGGAAGCTTGATCGTCATTAAGAGGTGTACGTGGTCTGCAACCAATGTAAGATACTCCTTGGCTGTCATGGTGCCTTGCGCGAGCTCCATTGGACCCTTGAATGCCCACATGAATGTTCCCCAGAGCATAATGGAGTCATTGCCAGCTTGTCTCTGTCCTACTGTACAGATGTCGAGGAACTGTTACCTTGGAAGACTACATATTCATGCCCTCCGATTGGTATGATGAACAAGGTATCGGGATTCAGCAGACCTTGCTATGCTCTGCCACTGCACTACTATCCAGTGCCAATGGTTACGTGCCTATTTCAGTGATAGCTGCCAATGTTGTGGTATTGACATTGGCACATGGGTAGGTGGTCAGCTGCGGAGCCTAATCTTTAGGAGTGTTTGGTACACTGTGTATTCATACACACTTTACTCTGTCCACCATTAAAGTCTGCGTCATCTGTAATGAGGGGTGGCCACCCAACCCCAAGATGCCTAGACTTGGTTTCACTGTGGTTTTGTCAACGTGTTGAAGACTCACCACAACCTTTCTCGAACATCCGACAAGTCATGGGGGTTCCGAAAGGCTCATGCCAAGCCTCTGGGCCACCACAATCTGACATTGGTCAAACTTAGATTCATTGTGCGCCTTCCGCATTCTACGCACATATAGCACACTTACTGATAATACATGCGCCATGTGTGTGTCTGACTAGCGGTCATTCCCCACCTGGTGATGCTGCTATTGCCTGGACAGGTTTATATTGATAGTAGGTTGGTGAGCATAATGTTCTGACCGATCGGTGTACATGGTCATCCACCAGCCGTAATTGCCTTAAGTCGATGATCTTTTCATTTCCCAAAGTTAAGTTCGTTTCCTTCATTTATTGAACCAGGTTTTGGCACTGTTTCTTAACAGGATAGAGCATCAGCTGTGACGCTTGTATTACATGACTGTCACAATACCATACTTTTTTAAAAAAATTCTGCTGTCGTGATATCATACTGGACTTTTTGTACATTAAAAGCTTTGTATCACAAACAAAACTTAGGATTTTGCTGTTAAATTGTCTACATTGGCTGCATAGGAGTTATTTTAAATCTATTATGCTGGATGTTCGCATTGTTAACCACAATTTGTGTATAACATCATGGAAGCAAGTACTCCCAAACAGCTGCATATAATGGTTTGTATCACAGGTCATGAAGACACTCTGTATGACATGACAATAGTTATAGGGTGCAACGGAAGACGAGAATGTGGCCAGATACTCATCTTGCATAATCAGTTTAAAACAGGTCATATACAGTTGTTGTGAACATGACTACTGAACTACAGCCTATTAACCAAGGATTATTTTGTGTCAATACATTTTGCATTGTAAACAAGTGTTAGTTCTAGGGAAGGCTACTGGTAAATGTTTTTTATTAATTATGTTATATATCTTAAAAGATTTTTTTACATGTTAATTACTGATTTATTTGATTACAGGCATGGTATACAGGAGCGAGTGTTTCGTTTGGAATTTGTGAGCAATCAGGATTTTACCGATAGTGAGTTTAACAAATGGAGAGAGACGTGTGCCTTACAAGGTGTATCTCTGCCTACTCAGGAGGACCTTGAACAAAAACTGAAAGATATAAAGGAAGCAATGATTTATGAATTTAAAGAAGAAGATATAGAAAAAGTAAGTATCTGTTGCCCTTTTTCCCGTTCTAGGGATGCCCACATTGTACAAGTTATGCTTACTTATACTTACCCTTGTAAACATATCAATTTTGTTTTCTCTTCATTACACTTTTGTACTAAGACTGGTGAAATGTGATAAGTCAGTTTTAATGTTAGATAAATCGTATACACAGGTCTCCATCCCAGCAGCACAACACATTCTTCACTTTCAAGCTTTGTGTATCTCCCTTCAGTAGCCATTTTATCGCCATACCAACAAGATACGATGAAGGCCCGGTCATACCCTGAAGAGATTACGCTGACCAGTGTGATTAAAACAATACTGGTATCTGTGGAGGAATGTAACATTGTGTGCCTAGATTAATGTTGGGATTCATGTCAGTCAGTAGTTACATAGATGTTGGAGTGATCAACTCCCAGTGAGACAATGGCAGTGCCTGTGAAAAAAGAAGGCAAGTTGAAGTGTTATATGCTGGTACCTGACAAGGTTTTGTGACAGACTGCCTACTACCTAATAATGTTTCCTTAAGAAGAGAGAAGTGCTTGTCGTGAAAAGATGAATAGTGTCATTTTCAGAAGTGGTTTTAAACATCGCAAGCAACAGGGGTATGTCCTTTATGTGGATAACGCCCTGAATCAGTCTGTTATTTATGATGACAGCTACTTCTACAACAAGGAAAAATGAAATTATTCATGCATTAAACTATAGAATATGTATCTTTGAAAAGATCTGAAGAAGGTTAAATTGATGAAAATTGTGACACATTTCTCATCATAGATTGATGGGTACATGGGCGTGAAATCATATGCATACCTCCATTCACTGTCATTTCAAACAGTGAAAAATCCAGGATGGAATGTAACAGTATTATGAAAAGGGTAGTTCCTACTCACCATATAGCGGAGATGCTCACTTTCTGATAGTCTTTTTGTCATGTCTGTGTGTGGCTCATCGCAATTCTGCTGGCCATCACATTAATCAGATCCCAGTATTACTGAGACTTTGTGGTCTGCATTGGAGAGAAGAGTGACTGATTGCTGTCCACCTCAATCATCGTTGCCTGAACTTGGCACTTTCAGCAGGATGAATAATATAAGATTCCCTTCTAAATCAGATGGGACCTGTATTTATCCATTCCTGTATGATTGGAAGCTGTTTTGAGTGGCATATGTTTTTGTACATGTGTTGTATTCTTGGTGTTTAGATATTTTTGTCCACACCCAGTAGTCCTTTGCAGTTTTTGAGGTGATCTGGTACATCTAGTAACTGAAAATGAATTTATAAATCTTAGATACAAACTTCATGATGTGTTTTGTTTTTGCCATTAGAGTACACAAGTCGTAGAGACTGGGTTAGCATGAACTTTCAGTACTAGTCATTTATCTCACAGACAATATTGTGGGGTGTGGGCATACAATTTCTTCTTAAAGGTGACTGTAATGTTAACCAAAGTGCACTTAAGTTTAATTACTGACGGGGATAAACAGTAGCTTGCCCAAGTATGAGTCCAGGTTTCAGCCAAAATATCTGAGTAGATGGGATAACATTTGGCAAAAAGATGTGTATTGTAGAACAACAAACCGAATAACACATTTTTTTGTTTCAAATTACTTTCAAAAAATCGAATTTTTGAATGTAAATTACAGGTGCACCACAGTGCTTTCAGAGGCACACAGTTACAGCAGTCAAATCTGATGTGACATGGTAGTAAGTTATTCTAGAGTGGAGCAACCTATCAGTTAAACAGAGCTAATATTAATAATAAGCAATAAAGGAAGGGATTGGCTTACAACCCTACAGATGTAGATGTAGTGCAGAGTAGAGTCACAGTTGTAGAATTGGTCATTTACGCCTTCAGACTCATTCGTAAGCTTATTACCGCTGTTTCACATATTTAGAGCCACAAGGTGCTATGGGGCAAGAGCCAGCAACAGACATCTGGCACAGTGAGCCTGCAAGGTGCCACTTTGCTCAACTCTAAAGTGCCATTTGAACAGTGCTTCAATGGAGGATAATGTTCTACAAATGTCAGCAAATGGAACATACGGTCTGCTGCATGTACCTAGACTTAGCCAGGGTAAAATCTGCTGGAATAATTTGAAGGCACTAGTTGTTTAATTGTATTAGGAATTTGCATCATTTCGTGTTGGATGAACAAGGTGCCAAGCTAATGTTACCAGATTTTCCTGAAATTTTCCGTTTTTATTCTTACAGTAGTTTGAAATGACATTGACTAAGTTTTATTTGCAAGCTTCTGTTACTTTTTGAAACATATGTTTAAATTATCTAAACTGAAGCATCTCTTTCATGGATAGTCTTATTTTAGTCAAGCTCCTCAGTGCCATGTAAAGTTAAAGATGTGAATTTTTATTTATGTATTTATTAGTCCACATAAATCTCTTTCTCAATACATACATCGTACACAGGATATTGGACAGAATACCTTTCTATCTATTTGTTCTTCAAACATCAAACATACATCATCTAAATTTTTATAACAAATTGGATCTGTACAGTTAATAATTACAAATTTTATATTTATAACTAATTTCTACAATTAGAGAGACAGATTACATTTTTTCTTGCATAAGATACTGTGAGACTGAATAGTAGCAGTTTTTCAGAAGGTAGGCTGTCACAGACTTTTTAAAGCTCTTTACTTCAGGAAGAGATTTTATATGTCTTGGTAATGTGTTGCATAGTTTTGTTCCTGCATGATATACATCTTTTGGGCATAATGTGGTGTTCCAATGACTTAACATGTATGTCACTGTCTGACCTGGTGCTGTAATCATAGACACTTTTGGTTTGAGAAAAAAGGTTTTCTTTTCTCCGTGTACTTTTTTTGAACTATGAACAGATGTTTGGAACAGTAATAAGACATTTGTTTTTTTATGATGGAACAAAAATAAATGTAAATTAAATTTTGAGAACAGATTCAGAAGAAGCATTCCTGTGATTTCATTGAACAATTTTAATAATGTTTCTTATTTTCAAGGACGATGATGGTTCAAACCTGCGTCCGGCCATCCTGATTTACCGTATTTACTTGAATCTAAGCCGCTCTCGAATCTAAGCCGCACCTGAAAAATGAGACTCGAAATCAAGGAAAAAAAATTTTCCCAAATCTAAGCCGCACCTGAAATTTGAGACTCAAAATTCTAGGGAGAGAAAAGTTTTAGGCCGCACCTCCAAATCGAAACAAAGTTGGTCCATTGTAACATGAGACAAAATTTAGGTCGAATGAATGATGATACAGCTACAGTAGTTTGGTTAGAGTCGTAAGCTTAGCAGTTAAGCTTTACCGGGTAGCCATTGCTATGCGTCAGGCGCTCCGTCCGTATTTATACGGATACCCTTCCTTTCTCACGTGCTTCATCTGGTTTGAATCGATTGCTTATTTTTCTTTGATCTGATAAATGCCGTTCTCTTTGTTATAGGTTTTACGTCACTCTAAGCTGAAAATGCATTATTGTACTGTGTCATGCATTGTTTGTCGCATTCTGATAATGTGTGTTTATCACCTGTCACCGCTCGCGGCATGGCTTGCTTTTGTGCGCGCTACTGCCGCTTACGATTTAAAAAAAAAAAATGAGAGAGAGAGAGGAATTGTCTCATTAGCGAAACAATGGCAAGAGACTGCTATTTGTTGTTACTTACACTGCTGCTTTCTTTGATAATGATCAACAAGAACCAAATAATAGACTGTGTATGATAGAAGATATTCTGAACGAGAGTTTAGCGAAAATTTTTCACCGTTTGAAAATCTTTGCAGACGCCTCTTCTGTACATTACATTCTGCACAGAAATTAGTCATCTTAGATTTAAAAATCTAGTCAATTGCCGTGCTTCATTTCTGACTGTATCACTATTAGGCATAAGAATAATACGAATATAAACTTGACATGATATGTATATTCTTCCGCGTTTGCTGTTGTCTCACACTAGTTTCGTAGTTTATTGGGCAGACAGGATTTAAATGAGATAGCAGCAAACACGAAAGAATACATGGCAAAATGTTTATATTAGTATTATTCTTATGGTGAAGAGAATACTGCATGAGATTCACAATTCATAAAAGTTCCTATTAGCAACCATCCCTTCTCACAGGTAGGAAAAAATTCAGAACTTAGAGTTGGCCATATTGACAAACATCCCAAACAGTCATGCCAGTCGGATTTTCGTAGTACATGGAAATGCTGCTACATTCGAAGTTGAACAATACGGAATTTGTATTTACTTCGTTGAATAATGTATGAAAATGCAGTGGTCGAAACTCGGGGCGGAGAAAATTGTCTTCCACCCCTTTTTTTTTTTTTTGCTGACTCAGAGGTTTTGGTGCCAGTATTTACCTTTGTGCCTGCAAAGCATGCCTGTGTAGCGACAGCAGAAGTTAGTTGTGGTGGCACCTACCAACATTTTTCAGAACTTCCACTTACTTTGCACTCGGTTCTAAGCCACAGGCGATTTTTTGGATTACAAAAATTGGAAAAAAAGTGTGGCTTAGATTCGAGTAAATACAGTAGGTTTTCCATGATATCCCCAATCGCTTCAGCTCAGGCAACAGTCGGGATGTTTCCTTTAAAAGGGTACGGCCAACTTCCTTCCCTAACCCCATGGGACTGATGAGCTCACTGTTTGGTCTGCTCCCCCAGGTCAACCAGCCAACCTTTTTTTTGAAAGGAACTGTCCACCAAGTTTCAACTTTGGACCATTATGGGAATAATCACCATAATATTTCACTCTGCTGTTTTCTTGTCTTGTATTTTGGAAAAAAATTGCTTCTTTATTTTAGAGAGTTGAGAGAGCTATGGGCTGTATTTGACATAAAAAGTTTGTTAATGATATTTTTAATTTTATATTGTGGTCCTGTGGGTTGCTTTCAGCACTAAAGAGAAGAAAGCACTGCAGGCATGATAAGGAGTGCAAAAATATTAGACTTCTGACATAAAGAACAGTTTGTTCATGTATATTCAAGGATTTATTTGAGAAAATGTCTGAGATAGATGTAACTGCTCTGAAATTTAATGCCAAACATAAATAAAACTCCTTAACTTCACAAATTTCTCCTATTTGATGTGCATGGCATAAATACAGCCGTAAGGCACTCATTAGATGAAAAGTTGCTTCATAAAGAGTTGCGTGAAAATGAAAATTTGGTTCATGCTATGTGTAGAACAGTGACGTTTGTGAAACGAAATGGTGTTGTGGCAAGATTAGAAAAAAAAAATTACATCAAGATGTTGAAACTAGATGGAGTAGTATCTACATGATGTTGAATTCAGTCCCTTCGGAAATGAAACACATTGAGAATTTGCTGTTGGAGGAAAAAGAAGCTGGAACAAACATCACCCAGATGTACTGGATATTGTAATTAAATTTCTGGACTGTTTTAAAGAAGCTACAAATGAGTTGGAGGGTTAAAAAAGCTGACCTTGCGTTTTTGTAGTGACCATTTAGTCTACTAGATTCATGTCAGAGTTAAGATGTCAAGGCAACAGTGAAATGGCTGAAAGGGTGCGCTGAAGCCTTCGTAAAAGGGGAAGTTGTTAATCTACTGCAGAAATCTCATGACATGGCTATTTTCTTTCTTAATCCTTGTATCAAGGAACTCTGAGTCCTGAGTGAGGAAAAGAAAGAACATAATTATCCAATTTTTCATTATAAATACTAAGAGCGATTGCTACTCACTGCTTAGAGGAGGTGCTGAACAGCAGGCAGGCACATTCAGTATTAGACTGTTAGATTTTAGCTACACACAACTCACCCACACATGACCACTGTTGTCTCTGGGTGCTGTGGCCCCGCTGTTCGTCAAAAGTTAGATAACACAGTTGTGAAAGAAGAGAAAAACATCTGTTCCCTCTCCTATAAAGAGATTCGAGAGCTAGTGCTCATAAATTTCTAAGCATAAATATGAACTGAAGATATATTTGAACACAGATGGCCCAGGTTATGGCGTCGAGTGTGTTGTCTTGGTGCAAGGCCAAGCCTCTGCCTTGTCTAGATTCTCCAGAGTTGTGAAAGAAGTCCTTGTGCATTCTCACCAGCAGCTCTGCAATTTAAAGAAATACTAGGAAGACAGACTTCATTGCATCAATGAAAGACCTTTGTATCAATCCACATTGTGTTAATTACATTTTGTTAAGTTGTAACAATAATAGAGACAAATGAATTATTTTATGAGGACAGCTGTATGTTTGAAGATGAAATGGGAAAAATCTATGTTAATGGGTATACTTACATAATAAACATGTAATGTACAGTCCTATATTCTGAAATTGTTGCAAAGGTACTTTTTATGCTCTTGACATGTAGGAGTAGCTGCCATGTAACTACTGTATTGCTACTGCATTAAGAGAACTGAATCTGTTGTATGTCCTAATTATCGTGTATTTTTAATTTTATATTACATTTAGGTATCTTGAAAAATATTACTAATAATTAGGGACCAGAAAAATTCACACTTTTCTATAAATGCGAAATCAATGTGAATTTGCCTCAAAATGTGAAAACGTGAAATTACTTAATAGGCGCTGTTTCATAGAGAATTGTATCCAGATGGGCTATTTATTACCGATAGTTTGAAATAGCTTTATTTTATGTGGACAATATCAATAATGTTAGCAGTTAATACCGAAGCCCAATTTGGAAAGATGATGTGCACAAGAACTTACTTGCAAAAAAAGTGTACGAATGTAACAATGTATCAGTGTGCCATGCCGATTGTGGACGGCAGATTTTTTAATCTTAAAATTTGGCTGGAAAAGACAAATAATGACCAGAAACGTCTTATACCGGTGACACATTCACTTAACTGGTGGGAAAATGCTGCTGCTTTTCAACAGAACAATTATTTTTGAAAGCTTAAATACAGCCAAACAAAGAAAATGATGACCATTTTGGAAGAAAAAGGTGTTGAAGGTTTTGCAAAAGTAAACATTATAGTCAGAAAGTTCCCAGTCAGCAATTTTTTTAACAGTCAGTTTCAGAGCACTAATAGTTTGTGTCTTCACTTATGTAGCATGACAACCTTTTAAATTTATGCGTTTAATCATTTACAAGCAAAAAAATAGATACAAATTTTTCCAAAAATAGATGCTATGTTTTCTAGTCCCTACTAATAATTTGAGACAGAATGCTGGTGGTCAGTATTAACCTTCAGTATGCAAAGTGTGTAGTAGTGGTCACACACACACACACACACATGTACGTATGTGCACGCGCAATAGTTCCTTCCTTGAGGAAGAAAGAGGGATATTGTGGGTATTGGGGATAAAGAGTAATGCAGGTCACAGTCTGGGATGAGAGGAACCAACCGGTGGTGAGATCAGAGGTAGACAAAAATACAGCTATAAAATGATTTCATTAATTAATCATACCAGACAATAAATTTTGCTTATAAGCGAATGCTCAGCGAACAAAACTATAGCCATTTTCTGATACTACACTGTTCCTGAACAAGAGGGCAAAAAATGTGAAGAGCAAAATGTTATGACATTCAAACAATGTCTATATTAAACACTTACTTGTCATGCATGCAGTTTTCATTGTGTTTAGTTAGTTGTGAAATTTTGCCGGTTTCCCTTTCACTAAAAGTATGTTTGAACTGCCTCAGTTGTGATGTCTTGTTCTCGATCTGGGAGTTTCCCGCTACGCCACACCCAAACAGCTGTCAAGGTCATTAGTAATGAGTGAGTTTGATGCGCATTGGGCCTGCCTCAGCACAGTCGTGTGTACTTTCTGTAGTTCTTGCTGCCTCAAATAAATGGCTTTAGGCAGATGAGGGCAACACTTTAATGCCCTGACCAAGATCTGGCAGTGTACAACATAAAAACAGCTATAAAAAAGATTTTCCTCAAAATTAAAATTTTAGCTTTCTTTGTCGTACAATGAAAATTGTTCAGATATTTTGTCAGCTCCAATTCCTTTGACTTTGTTACTTGATTAAGATGGTTCCTATTGACACCAAAGCTAAATATGTTAATTTATGTGAAAGGTCGTATTAAGCATATTGCAGCAAATTTTCTAGCAGTAGGTGACATGTCATTCACCTATGTACTGTTTAGTGCTAGAATTCAGTGTACTCTGCCTTTACACATGATGTACAGGGTTATTACAAATGATTGAAGCGATTTCACAGCTCTACAATAACTTTATTGTTTGAGATATTTTCACAATGCTTTGCACACACATACAAAAACTCAAAAAGTTTTTTTAGGCATTCACAAATGTTCGATATGTGCCCCTTTAGTGATTCGGCAGACATCAAGCCGATAATCAAGTTCCTCCCACACTCGGCGCAGCATGTCCCCCTCAATGAGTTCGAAAGCATCGTTGATGAGAGCTCGCAGTTCTGGCACGTTTCTTGGTAGAGGAGGTTTAAACACTGAATCTTTCACATAACCCCACAGAAAGAAATCGCATGGGGTTAAGTCGGGAAAGCGTGGAGGCCATGACATGAATTGTTGATCATGATCTCCACCACGACCGATCCATCGGTTTTCCAATCTCCTGTTTAAGAAATGCTTCTGCTTTAGCCTTTTCTGTAAGATTTTCCAAACCATCGGCTGTGGTACGTTTAGCTCCCTGCTTGCTTTATTCGTCGACTTCTGCGGCTACGCGTGAAACTTACCCGCACGCGTTCAACCGTTTCTTCGCTCACTGCAGGCCGACCCGTTGATTTCCCCTTACAGAGGCATCCAGAAGCTTTAAACTGTGCATACCATCACCGAATGGAGTTAGCAGTTGGTGGATCTTTGTTGAACTTCGTCCTGAAGTGTCGTTGCACTGTTATGACTGACTGATGTGAGTGCATTTCAAGCACGACATACGCTTTCTCGGCTCCTGTCTCCATTTTGTCTCACTGCGCTCTCGAGCGCTCTGGCGGCAGAAACCTGAAGTGCGGCTTCAGCCGAACAAAACTTTTGAGTTTTTCTACATATCTGTAGTGTGTAGTGACCATGTGTCAATGAATGGAGCTACAGTGAATTTATGAAATCGCTTCAATCATTTGTAATAGCCCTGTATTTTAATATTACAGCTGATAACAACAATGAAGTAATGTTCAACCTCACCATCCCCATTGAGACAGAGAGAATAATGTGTAAGCGAATGTCCAGTACTCAGAATACTTGCTACCATTTATTTTAAAATTATTATAACTGAAGATTGATGTCCTTTAGTTTATAGAATGATTTTAAGCAGATAGCTCATCTGTTTGCTACACAATTTTAGTAAGAACATTACACCTGCGCTGTCATTGATTATTATTGTTATATCCTAATAGCTATTATTATACTTTACAGATTATTCGTGAAAAAGAAAGGTTTAAGACAAATGTTTATAACTATGCAATGAAGAAAACTCAGTTGATGAAAGAACGAGATATGGCTGCTGGGAGGTAATTATTTTATTTGAATATTATTTTTAGACACAGCAGCTAACTTATAAGTGTTTACTAGTGAATAGCTTACAATTGTTATGTTGTATGAAACTGTGAGACAAACAAGAAAAGACTGGTTGAGAAAATGACATGGTGAATATGATAGTGTACTTCCATCATAGCTTGATGTAGGCCCGATTTAGTTTCTTATCTGTACGTACATACAAACCATTTATTATGTGTGTATGTTTGTTTAGTTCAATCCTGTCATGGTGTTAGAAGATTTTAATTGATAAGATGCTTCATCGTCAAGTAACAAAGATGATTCAGCTTTGAATGGGGGGAGGGGGGGGCAGTCGTAGTGTTGTTACCTTATGTCATGTCTTCAGCAATTGTCATCATTGCAAGATACTATTTTTATTTGTTGATAGATATCTATCTTGGTGTTGCATGCCCCCATTTTCTCCTCCATTCCTCACTATCTCACTATAAAAGTTTTCATTTAAGGTTTATAAACAATCTTAGTCTGCACACTTTTTCATGACACCTTGGTGTCGTCCTAGTCCTTACTCAGTAGAAGTCAGAAAATTAGCAGTCAAAATGCCATTGTTCAGTATTCCTGTTTCTAAATTCACAGTATTAGGAAAAGAACAGTTGCTACTCAACCATATAGCGGAGATGCTGAGTCACAGATACGCACATCAAAAAGACTGTCACAATATAATAATTTTGTTGTGCCAATCTGTGACTCAGCATCTCTGCTATTTAGTGAGCAGCAACTTTCCTTTTCATAACATTGTTAATTCCATCCTGGATTTTCCGTTGTTTGTTTCTAATTTCACATTTTTGTAAAACTACTCTCTGAGATAAGACAGATGTAGAATTACACTTTGCTGACATAAGTCATGGGATATCTCTTAATATCGCTTTGGATCTCATTTTGCCTAGCATGGTGCAGCAACTCAACATGGCATGGACTCAACAAGTCATTAGAAGTCCCCTACAGGAATATTGAGCCATGCTGCCTCTATATCTGTCCATAATTGCGCAAGTGTGGTGAAGCAGGATGTTGTGCATGAACTGATGTCTAGATTATGTCGCATAAATGTTTGATGGGATTCATGTCGGGCGACCTGGTTGGCCAGATCATTCACTTGGATTGTCCAGAATGTTCTTCAAACCAGTCGCGAACAATTGTGATCCTGTGACATGGTGCATTGTCAACCTTAAAAATTCCGTTGTTGTTCGGAAACATACTAGTTCATGAATGGCTGCAAATGGTCTACAACTAGCCAAACATAGCCCTTTCCAGTCAATGAACGGTTTAGTTGGACCAGAAGACCCAGTCCATTCCATGTAAACTCATCCCACACATCTGACTAGGCCATGGTTATTCAGTCATGTAGGGTCCAGCCAGTTCGGTCATGAGCCCAGAATAGGCTCTGCAGGCGACGACTTGCTGTTAGCAAAGGCACTTATATCAGTCGTCTGCTGCCATAGCCCATTAAAGCCAGATTTCACCCCACTGTCATAATGGATGCATTCTTTGTACATCTCGCAATGATTTCTGTGGTTATTTCAGGCAGTGTTGGTTGTCTGTTAGCAGTGATGACTACACAGAAATGCCACTACTGTCAGTCATTAAGTGAAGGCCATCAGCCACTGCACGGTCCATGGTGAGAGCTAATGCCTCAAATTTGGTATTCTCGGCACACTATTGACACTGTCAACTGCTGTACATTGAATTCCCTAACAATTTCCAAAATGGGATGCCTTATGCGTATAGTTCCGTCTACCATTCCAGGTTCAAAATATGTTAATTCACATTAGAAACTTTTAATATGACTCACCAGAAAACAAATGCTAACTCTGCCAATGCGCTGCCCTTTTATACCTTGTGTACACGATACTACCACCGTCTGCAAATGTGTATTTCACAATCCTGTCAATTATGTCACCTCAAGGGTATGTGCATTTGTTGCTTAATATAGAAGTTTTCACGTAGATTGTATGGAGCGTGTAAACGTTTGTTCCTTTTAATGCTGCCTGAGATGTGCAACTTACATCCTGCACACTGCTCCTCTCACGCAGTATTCGGTGTGTGTGTGTGGGGGGGGGGGATGGAATAAATATACTCCCTGTGGTCCCTGGTGCCCCGATGTGCTGTGCATCACAAGAACAAACGTGCTTTAAAATTCCAATAGTTTGCTAATATGAAGGATTGTTATTGCATTTCACCCCCGTTTCTTCACCAATACTACATTATGATGATGTTTCAAAACAATAGCTTATAACTCAGTTAAAAGTTTATGGGAGTAATTTTTTTCACATGGTACCTTGAAATGTAATAGATGCCAAATAATTATGGTACAGTTTACATTAAGCCATTGTGGCTTAAGAAAGTCATTGTCTGCTGTATTGTGATGTATTGTGTTATAACCTTTAATCACCAACAATAGCTCGTTACACGATAACAACTCAGTATCTCTTATTTGACTACCGTGCCGTGACATGCGGCCGGCGCCGTTTGTGCCTAGGTGGTGCTCCCGCGCTCAGCCGAGTTGCGGAGCGCCTCTATCGCCGTTTGCGCGTACTGTCGTGGTGGCACTGTCACAACACTTCCCCCCCCCCCCCCCCCCCCCCCCCCCCCCCCCCTGAAAAAAAAAAAAAAACACTCACTTCCTTGGAGACATGGATAGTGCGGAGACATCCATGGCCTCTTGTGAAGCCCCAAGAAGATCCCGCGGAGAGACCCGAGAGTATGGTCTAAAATGTCCAGGACGGAAGCTCGTGCGTGGAACGTGCCTCCTGGAGACGAGATGATGGGTGAAAACTCCAGAGCAGCATCCATAGGTGTCGTGGACCTGGGGTGTGCTCCAGCGAGATGGGTCCCGGAGAAGGCGGCGACGCGACTGGGGCCAGTTCCGGCGTACTCGGAAGCAGTAGTGATGTCGGCTGCATCAACACGTACGGTAGATCGGCAGCAGCGACAGGACTGGCTTCTCGGGCTGGTGGAGGCGAAGGAAGGGGCAGTGGCACCGGCGTGGCCACCACTCGTGGGCGCATCTGGTCGTAATGGCGAACAACCATGCCGTCATCCGTACGTATTTCACAAAGCCGGCAGCCGCGAAGAGCTTTGACCACCCCTGGAATCCATTTAGGGCGAGATCTATACCCTAGTTCCCACACGTCGGCACCAACCGAGTATTTTCCCGCACTAGGGGACACAGTACAAGGCCTGACAGGGTGAAGCAGGTGCAGTAGAGTGCGCGGTTGGCGGCCATGCAAGAGTTCAGCAGGGCTGCGATCACCCTGAGGCGTGAAGCGATAAGAACTCAGAAATTACAGGAGAGCATCATCTGTGGAAAAATCACTAAGGAATTTTTTCATCTGGCTTTTGAAAGTGCGGACAAGGCGCTCGACCTCCCCATTTGATTGCGGATGGAAGGGCAGTGCGGTAACATGATGAATCCCTTGTCCAGTACAAAAATCACGGAAGGCCTGCGAAGAGAACTGAGGGCCATTGTCCGTGACGATCGTGGATGGAAGACCTTCTAGTGCAAAGATTTTGGACAAAGCCAGCGTCGTTGCCGCAGTGGTGGGCGACGGACATCGAACAACAAACGGAAACTTCGAGAAGGCGTCAATCAACAGTAGCCAATAAGTACCAAGGAAGGGGCCGGCAAAGTCAGCGTGCACCCGTTCCCATGGCTGTGCCAGATCAGGCCACAGAGAGGGCGTTGTACGAGGTGCAGCCAGTTGTTGAGCACACTGACCACACGCAGCAACCATGTGGACGATGTCCAAATCAATACCGGGCCAATAAACGTGCCTGCGGGCCAGGGACTTAGTCCGAGAAATACCCCAATGGCCTTCATGCAATAGTTTGAGAACATCTTTGTGCAGAAAGGCTAGCACCACGTCCCGTGGAGATGCGCCATCCGTGGCCAGAAGAACACCACCATCACAAACAGACAGGCGAAGGCGCAAGGCATGGTAGTTGCGAAGGGGATCCGATGCCCGGCCCTTGGCCCTGTCCGGCCAACCCCGTTGAACAAAACCGATCACCTGACGCAGGACCGGGTCTCGCGCAGTAGCCGACGCGACCTGCGAACCTGTAAGTGGAAATCCCTCGACCGCACGACGTTCTTCCTCATCAATGTGGCAACAGAGTAGTCCATCACGATCGAAAACTGGGTCGGGGCCCATCGGCAATCGCGGCACTGCGTCAGCATTGGCGTGCTGGGCCGTGGGGCGATAGTGAATCTCATAGTGAAAACGAGACAAGTATAAGGCCCAACGTTGCAGGCGGTGAGCTGCCTTATCCCGAAACGACGCCGATGGGCTGAACAGAGAGCCCAGCAGCTTATGGTCGGTGATGAGGTGAAACTTAGAACCATACAAAAAAACGCTGAACTTTTTTAGAGCATAAATGATAGCGAGGGCCGCCTCTTCGATTTGAGAGTAACGCCGTTGTGCATCGTTGAGGGTCTTCGAAGCATAGGCGATGGGTCGTTCCAACCCATCCTCATACCGATGGGCGAGAACAGCCCGTAGGCCATACTGTGACGCGTCAGTCGCCAGAACCAAGTGCTGACCCGGATGACGGAATGTGGCCAGACAAATGAGCCTTCAGGCGGACAAAAGCCTGCTCACACTCATCGTACCAACAGAAAGGGACGTTTTTGCGTAACAGTTGATGCAGAGGATGAGCTACTGCCGCCGCGGATGGAATGAATTTGTGATAATAAGCAATCTTGCCTAGAAACGCCTGAAGTTCTTTGACCGTAGACGGCCGGGGTAGAGCGTTAATGGCCGCAACGTGCTGACGTAGAGGACGTATACCCTCACGGGACAAGTGGAAACCAAGATACACAATGGAGGGTTGGAAGAACTGTGACTTGTCCAGATTGCACCTCAACCCAGCTGAATGCAAAACCCGAAACAGTGAATGCAAATTGCGAAGGTGCTCCTCAGTGGAGGCCCCCGTGACAATAATGTCATCCAGATAGTTTATGCAGCCGGAAACGGAAGCCGTGAGCTGTTCCAAAACCCGCTGAAAAATGGCCGGCGTGCTAGCGACGCCAAATGGTAACCGCTGGTACTGATACAACCCACAAGGCGTGCTGATAATGAGAAATTGCTTGGAAGAAGCATCCAACGGCAACTGATGGTACGCCTCCGATAAGTCAAGTTTGGAAAAGAGCTGGCCCCCAGCGAGCTTGGTAAATAACTCCTCAGGACGGGGAAGAGGATAAGTGTCAATAAGGCTCTGAGCGTTGACAGTGGCTTTAAAATCACCACACAATCGCAGACTCCCGTTTGGTTTAGAAACCACCACGATTGGCGATGCCCATTCGCTGGAGGTAACAGGAAGGAGAATCCCTGAAGCTGTTAACCTGTCTATCTCAGTCTTGACAGGTGCACGCAACGCCACCGGAATAGGGTGTGCCCGGAAAAACTTAGGGCGAGCTGTAGGTTTAAGAGTAATGTGGGCTTCAAACAGCAGAGAACACGGACGAAAATTCAGAACACAATCCATCCAGCTGTTGATACGGAATATCCTCAGATATGAGGTGCACATCATCATCAATGGAGAACCCGAACAACGGGAAAGCATCATAACCGAACAGGTTTTCAGTGCCCGCATGATCCACCACATAAAACGTGAGGGGCCTAACAACAGACTTGTAGGCATTGGAAGCATCAAACTGGCCAATGATAGGAATTTTCTGTTTATTATAAGTTCTCAGATTTCGCATAACTGGAGACAAGGGAGGGGAGCCCAACTCCAAATACGTGTGAGAATTAATGAGAGTTACTGCAGAGCCAGTGTCCACGTGCATGCGAATGTCTTTATCCAGAACACGAACAGTAACAAACAACTTATTTGTCTGAGAAAGCACACAGTTAACATCCATGTCCGATGCCTCGTCCTCGTTGACAGGAACTTTAGGGGACCCACACACAGAAGCAATGTGGCCTTTTTACCTACATGAATTACACGTGGCCCAACGTTTTGGACACACGGCCCTGTCATGCTGTACGAAACAACGTGGACAAGAAGGAAGTGGAGAACGGACCTGCTTCTGTGGTTGCTGTTTTCGCTGCGAGCGTTGCGGCCCAACGCGACGTTGTTTACGCCAGTGAACCACCGCCACATCTTCATTCTCCTGTGAAACAGGCAAATTGTCCGTGTCGAAAGTTGACTGTACAGCGCCTACATCACAGCACGTGTCTATTTGCGCGCCAGCAGCGTGAGACACTTCAAAGGATTGAGCGATGCTTAGAACTTCCGACAACGACGGGTTTGGCAGTTGTAGGGCACATTGCCGAACTTCTTTATCAGGAGCAAGCCGTAGAATAGCATCCCTAACCATTGAATCAGCATAAGACTCATGATGAGTGTCCGTGACAAACTGACATTTCCTACTCAGACCGTGTAGTTCCGCCGCCCAAGCCCGGTAAGATTGATGTGGCTGTTTACGACACCGGTAGAACGCCACGTGGGCGGCAACGACGTGGGTGTTTTTTTGGTAATAGTTAGACAATAAGTCACACATTTCTTGGAAGGACAGAGAGGCAGTTTTCCGCAGATGGGCTAACTGAGATAGCAGCTGATAGATCCATGGGGAAATCCAAGACAGAAATAACGACTTACACATAGGAGCGTCGACAACGCCGAAAGCCAAGAAGTGTTGCCGCAAACGCTTCTCAAAATCCTCCCAATCTTCAGCGGCCTCATCGTAAGGAGGGAATGGAGGTGGAGAAGAGGAAGACAGACGATGAGTAAGCGACGTCGACAATGCCTGAATAGCAGCCGTCAGCTGTGTTTGTTGTTCAATGAGCGCTTGCGTAAGCTGTTCCATGTCTGCCCCGTCACGAACACACAAATCCACAACGCAGTGAAAATATCCGACCTCGTCGCCAAAAAGTGTTATAACCTTTAATCACCGATAATTGCGTGGATATTCAAAGACACTCACTTAGAAACAATAGCTTGTTACATAACAACAACTCAGTATCTCTTATTCGACTACCGTACCATGACATGCGGCCGGTGCCGTTCGTAGCTAGGTGGCGCTCCCGCGCTCAGCCGAGTTGCAGAGCGCCTCTATCGCCGTTTGCGTGTACTGTCGTGGCGGCACTGTTAAATGTCGTGGCACTGTCACAACGTATTGCTTTTCCTCTCATTTTGTATTTTTCTCTGTAACAATTCCTGATTTTATTATAAAAATATGGGCTTGGAATACCAATAACCTGCTCAGTATATTTCATATTTTATGTTCCCCCTTCTTTTTTTGCAGGGGTGATGAAGAAGAGGCAGCAAGGATTCAGCAGAAACTCCAAGAGTTGGAAGAAAGAGCTGAAGAACTAGACAAATTACGAACATCGACTATTTCCAGTATTAGTTATATCAATGATCGTAACCGCAAGAAAAATGTTGAAGAAGCAGAGAAGGCCATAATGGTGAGTTGGATAGAAAAAGTTTCTTGGGGACTACTGCCAAGGAGGGAAAAAAAGTAATGCGTTTTCAAAAGTCTCTTTTTTTTCTGGCTCCAAGGCAACAAGCTGTGTATCATGAGAATCATTCTTATGTACTAAGCTGTATACTATGATTAAATTGCTGCTGAAATTGAAATATGTAGTTACTTAATATGGTTTTATAGATTTGGCCCCACAGTAACACTGACATTGAACATACTCTGAAGAAGAAAGCTTTAAATTAAATCTTCTGAAAGCATGCAGATCTTACCTTACACATGGTGTATACGACCCAGGAGATCCGGTAAAAACCCGCCAATTTTTTAGAATTACATGAATTTTTAATTGTTTTAGTTTTCAGTTGATTTTTTGTAATTCTGACTGGTAAGAAATAATACTAAATCAATAAAACATTAACGAGAGAAAAAAATGAAAATAAAACTAAAATTGCAAAGGAAATGCGCCATATACAAGAACAAAACACAGTGCTCGTACAGGTACAAACATCTGCCAACAGCAAAATGTGTCAAAGGCTTTAGGAAGGCTATGCAAATGCTTCATGCCAACAAATTTCCTCCAACTGTTTACATTAGATTCATTTCAGCACTTATGAGTGGGCTCTTGCGCATGCACAGGTGAGTCGCATATGAGTAATACCTTCTCCCACTTTTGGCCGCAAAATGTGGCTGTTCGCTGTGTAAGTAGCAGCCACAGCAAGCAGCAGCTAGATGCTACCGGGAAAAATTTTACTGGCCCGACCAAGCTGCCAGATTCGTGCATGCACAGCATGCCCGTTTCTAGGAGGTGGAGGGGGGGGACAAACCCCATATTGCCATATGTGCTATAAGATAAAAACATTCACTAACTAAACACTTCGTTTCAAATACATTGAATGCCTCAGTGGAAAAGATCAATAAAAGAAATTTCCTTAGCCAACTGACAAAAATAACTTTATTGTTCTGCAAGGCGGTTAATGCTTGACTGTCAGAAAGGAGGTCTCTTACCCAGGTGGCAAGCATCCAGTGCTCATTGGTCTATCAATTATTCATATGATTTTGAAACACATCCCTGTTGGTTCCTGAACATTTTTGAACTCCTTCTGAATGAATCATAAGTTGGTTTTTGAATGGCGCATAGTGTACGTGATGTCTCTGTCAGGGGAATCCTCATTGCCTGCAGGATTCATGGTGTCAGTTCCCTCCAGCACCACTCCAGACATTAGTAGAGTCCATGCCACGTTGTTGCAGCACTTCTCCGTGCTTGCGGGGGTCCTACACGATATTAGGCAAGTGTACCAGTTTTTTTGGCTCTTCAGTGTATAAGCTGTTGTGTTTTGAGCCTGAAAGATGCACCAGAATATATGCTTATAATACTTAATCTTTATGAACAACAGACTGTTTTGGCATTTAGTGCCATTGCTGAGCAGATGTGAATAAAATTTTGGCAAGAACTTGTATAATTGTGAATGTCCTTTATGTTAAATTGACTATATTGTACTCACATCTGGAATTATGTGATGTCCATAATTATGCCATTGCTTTGAAATAGCTTGTGCAATGAACCATACAAACGTTGGGTTGATGTATGCTTTCTGTCCCCATTGAACAGCTCTGCAAGGAGGGTCAGTATGGAGTTGGATTGGGTGCTTTGGGTGGCTACTGGGTCTGACATGGGTTTGGTTCCTGTAGATGCTATTGGTAATCCGATTTCACTAGGCATGGTCTGTATCTCAATAGGAAAGGGAAGGGTAAATTCGCTGGGTTGATAGCAAAATCCTTAAGAGGTCTGCTGAAACTCATGGGAGTACCGCTTTCTTAGGTTAGGATCAGTGCCCAGTGATATAATGTTGAAAGGAATAAGGCACAGTAAGAAGCTCAGGCAGGCTGGTACTAAAGATGTTAAAATATTACAACATTCTCAAAAAGGTACGATGAAAAACAGTGTTAGTGTATTGCATCAGAATACCGGGATTAAAAAAACAAAGAAAATAAATGTCTTGTTTGTTTGGAAGATTTGGAAAAACAGAATGCAATAGATGTGCTATGCTTCTCCGAGCATCATACAGTTACAGATACGTAAAAGGTAAATGCAAGTGAATTTACACTTTCAGCACATGTAACAGTGTGACAATATGGAAAAATGGAGTTTGCCATATATGTTAAAAATTATCATAGTGTGGAAAATTAGGAAACTAAAAAAAATTGTGTAGAGCAATGTATAGAGGCATGTAGCTGTGTGCTTAAACAAAATGATGGTAATTTTATAATTGTAACTGTGCATAGGACCCCATTGGGAAATTTTCAGTGATTTCTGAAAAGCTTGGATTCCTTATTGTGATGTCAAAAGTCAGACAGGGGGAAGCAAGTTGTTATTTTTGGGGATTTCAAAGTAGATTTTATGAAAGCATCTGATGGAAAGAATTGTCTTAAGGTATTACTCAGTTCTTTCAGTTTAACAGCAGTTATTGAATATCTTACTCAGGTTATACGGGAAAGTAGCACACAATAGATAATATTTTCATAGAGCAAGATAAATTTGATTAAATAAATATTTATCCTCTTAAGAATGGTCTTTCTGATCATGATGCACAACTAGTTACAGTGAATGATATAGCTCCATACAGTAATGTAAAACAGTCCTCTGAAATGGTGTGTTCAGTTAGATAGGGATGATGCGTACTGGGAACCTGATGCTAATTTAAAATAGTATTTTCGAAAACAGTTTCCCTAAGAAAACAGATAAATATAATTGTAAGAAACCATGTAAAAAAGACTTACTAAAAGGATCAAAATATCTTCTAACTGGAAAGTGAAAAGTATCTAATGGCAAGAAAGAGTAACGACCCAAAAACAGTCAAATATTATAAAAACTACAGTACTATATTAAAGAAAGTTATTAAAAAGTCTAGTAGTATGTTTGACATCATCAACTCTGATAATGAAATTAAAACAATTTGGGATACTGTAGGAAGGGAAACAGCACAACCAATAGCACAAGAAGACAGTATTACCGTCAGATTGGATGTAAAGTTTATTAACAAAATGACTGATTGAAATATTTTTAGTAATAAATTTTTGAGTGTTGTGGAGAAAGTAGGATCCCGATTTTCATTAGAAAAGGCAAAGCTATATATGGAAGAGGCAATACATATGCAATTTTATAAAACTGAAATTCTACCCACCTCTCCTTTTGAAGTTAGGAAAATAATAAACTGTCACAAAAGTAAAAGGTTGCTTGGAATTGATGGCCTCTCCAACAAAGTACAAAAAGCTTATTCCTGACAGACAGTAGGACTCTGTCACATATGAAATAGCTCACTAAAGCAGGGCAATTTTTCCTAATAGATTGAAATATGCTATTTTAAAGCATTGCATAAGAAGGGGGATAGTTCTATGCCGACTACTGCCCAATCTCACTTCTGACAGATTTGTCCAAAACTTTTTGAAAAGGAAAGTATTAAAGAATAGCTTCATATTTGTGTAAAAATAAAGTACTAACAAAATACCACTTTGTTTTTCAGCAAGGTTTTTCAACAGAAAATAACAATATTATGAAAAGGATAGTTGCTACTCACCATATAACAGAGATACTGAGTCAGAGATACGCACACGAAAAACACTGTCGGAAAGTGAGCTTATGGCCAAAGAGGCCTTTGTCAGAAATACACACACACACACACACACACACACACACACACCTGCGGGTCCGGGGTAAGAATAGGCCCGAGGTATTCCTGCCTGTCGTAAGAGGCGACTAAAAGGAGTTTCAACCGTTTCGGCCTTCCATGTGATGGTCCCCCTTGGGGTTTGACCTCCATTTTTCAAAATTCTACAGAAGTACGAGCCTTTTGGGGAAGGACACCTTACGTGGTGTACCACTGGTCCTAAGTGCACTAAGACCTTGGCACTCAGCATTGTACCGGCGTTGTAACCATGTCCGCTATTCCTCAAATTGGGCCTAAACGCTTGATGGGTTGTACAAGTTACGCCCATAGTGCATCCCCATCTGCACCAGCGATCATGATGGACTTTCCATGGCACCAGAAATCCAGCACGGTAGCCAGCCCGTTGTGGTGGGGTCGTCATGTACCCTCTAGGTTGTAGCCCCCTGACAACACAGGGATCGTACTGCCGATACCTGAGCTGCACCCTCCCCACGTCGGCCAAGGAGTAGATGCCCGTCTCCTTGGGGCATCAGGACTCCCGGCAACGGTCATCCTGCCAGGTGGCCCTTGCTGAGGCTGGGTGGCGCCCGTGGGGAGAGCCCCTGGTCGGAGTGGGTGGTATCGGGGCGGACGTTTCGCAGATGAAACGTCAACATGTATCAGGTCGCTCTGCGGCCGAGTCTTTCAAAAGAAAAGGTACCGTTTCTAGTTCTGGTTCTCCTGCCCTTTCCCCCTTGGCCACTCCCTGGGAGGAGGGACAGGCCCGCCGGCTTGGGGCGAAGTACTTCCCCCGCTATTTGGTCTGTTCTCGAACCGATGGGGGGACGTTCGCCACCTCCAGGCCCATGTTCTTTGTTCAGCACATTGAGGACGTCTTCGGGGAAATTGAGGCTCTCAGCAAGATGCGTTCAGGGTCCGTTCTTATCAAGACCACCTCCGCCACACAGTCGGCAGTGCTCCAGGCGTGCGACCACCTAGGGGACATCCCAGTGTCCATTGTCCCGCATCTGGCACTAAATAGGACGCAGGGGGTTATTTTTCATCGTGACCTCCTGCTACAATCTGATGAGGAGCTCAGGGCCAACCTGGAGCGCCGAGGCGTGCATTTCGTCCGGCGAGTCCAGCGCGGCCCCAAAGACCGTCGCATCGACACCGGGGCCTTTATCCTCGCCTTCGAGGGGGACGTTCTCCCGGAGAAGGTAAAGGTGATGTGCTACCGGTGCGACGTGCGACCTTACGTCCCGCCTCCTATGCGCTGTTTTCGGTGTTTGCGCTTTGGGCACATGTCGTCACGGTGTGAGGCTGAGCCCCTTTGTGGCGATTGCGGACGTCCTCTTCCTGAGGAACATACATGCACCCCACCACCTCGGTGCATTAATTGCCCTGGCCTCCACTCGCCTAGATCCTCAGACTGCCCCGCATATCAGAAGGAGAAGAAGATACAAGAACTCAAAACTTTGGATCGGCTCTCTTATTCTGAGGCCAGGAAGAAGTATGACCACCTCCATCCCGTGCCGTTGACCACTTCTTTTGCCTCAGTTGTGTCCACTCCTTCCGCGGTATCCTCACCCCTATCCTGTCCCCCCTCCGCCTCCTCCGCCCATCATGGGGCTCTGCCTCCGCCTCCCAAATCCCTCCCTTCCAAATCCTCCTCCCCCGTGGCCCCCGCCCCCTCTGTCCCAGGGTCCACCCTTCCTCCTCTCCCCCGCCACCTGAGAAGCGATCCTCTTCTCAGGCGTCCATCGGGAGCTTCCGAGGTCCGGCGTTCCAAAACGGACCCCGCGCGTGAGGACCTTCTTCGGGTCCAGCCCACCATCCCTGTGCCTCCTCGGCCTTCTAAGAAGGCCTCAAAGAAGAAGTCTCTATTCCCCTCTCCAACCCGGCGCGTTTCGTCTGACGCTCCATCCGTGAGTCGCTGCTCCCGGCCGTCCTCAGTTTCGCCGGGACGCTCTGCTGCCAGGCGCTCAGCTGGCCTCTCGTCGGCAAATGATGCTGCCCCTCCTACACAACCAGGGACAGCGGCCGCAGCTGGCAACAACTTGATGGAACCGGATCCGCCTCCCGTCGGTTGTAGCGTTGTTCCCTCGCAACCTGGCCCTCCGCGGCCGTCGAGGTGACCACCTCTTCCCCCGTCTCGTTCCCCCAACTTTTTGACTAGCGATGGTCTTGTTTCATTGGAACATAAGAGGTATTCGATCTAATCGGGAAGAATTACAACTGCTCCTCCGCCTGCACTGTCCGCTCGTCCTTGGTCTCCAGGAAACCAAGTTGCGCCCGACTGACCATATTGCCTTTACCCACTATACCTCGGAGCGGTATGACCTCACCCCTGTGGACGGTATCCCAGCTCATGGTGGGGTCATGTTGCTCGTTCGAGACAATGTCTATTACCATCCCATCGACCACCCCACTCCAAGCAATAGCTGTTCGCATTACTCTTTCTGCTTTTACTTTTTCAGTTTGTACCATCTACACTCCACCGTCATCTGCTGTTAGTCGGGCTGACATGATGCACCTGATCGTTCAGCTTCCCCCGCCGTTTTTATTGTTTGGCGACTTCAATGCCCATCATCCCCTTTGGGGCTCTCCTGCATCCTGTCAAAGAGGCTCACTCTTGGCGGATGTCTTCAACCATCTCAATCTTGTCTGCCTCAATACCGGTGCCCCGACTTTCCTCTCAGACTCAACTCATACCTACTCCCACTTGGACCTCTCGATCTGTTCTACCACTCTTGCCCGTCGATTCGAGTGGTATGTCCTTTCTGACACCTATTCGAGCGACCACTTCCCCTGTGTCGTTCGTCTCCTGCACCACACCCCATCCCCACGTCCTTCGAGCTGGAACATACCGAAAGCTGACTGGGGACTTTACTCCTCCTTGGTGACCTTTCCTGACCACGATTTTCTCAGTTGTGACAGTCAGGTCGAATACCTCACGGCTGTTATCATCAATGCTGCCGAACGTTCCATTCCTCGTACTACCTCTTCTTCACGTCGCGTTTCCGTCCCCTGGTGGAATGAGGCTTGCAGGGACGCTATCCGTGCTCGACGATGTGCTTTACGCACCTTTCACCGCCATCCTACGTTGGCGAATTGTATTGAATACAAACGACTCCGAGCGCAATGCCGTAGAGTCATCAAAGACAGCAAAAAAGCTTGTTGGGCCTCTTTCACCAGCTCCTTTAACAGTTTTACTCCCTCTTCAGTCGTTTGGGGTGGCCTGTGCCGGCTGTCGGACTTTAAGGCCCACTCCTCGGTACCTGGCCTGACCTCAGGTAATGAGGTCCTTGTTGATCCTGTGGCTGTCTCCAACACCTTTGGCCGCTTTTTCGCGGAGGTTTCACGCTCCGCCCATTACCACCCTGCCTTCCTTCGCAGGAAAGAGGCAGAAGAGGCTCGGTGACCTTCCTTCCACTCGCTGAATCTGGAAACTTATAATGCCCCCTTTACTATGCGGGAACTCGAACGTGCGCTTGCACTGTCCCGGTCCTCTGCTCTGGGGCCAGATGCCATTCACGTTCAGATGCTGGCACACCTTTCTCCGGCAGGCAAAAGCTTCCTTCTTCGTACCTACAATCGCGTCTGGACCGAAGGTCAGGTCCCCATGCGTTGGCGTGACGCCGTCGTTCCTATACCCAAACCCGGGAAGGATAGACACCTTCCTTCTAGTTACCACCCCATTTCTCTTACAAGCTTTGTCTGTAAGGTGATGGAGCGCATGGTTAATGCTCGGTTAGTCTGGATTCTTGAATCTCGACGGCTACTTACTAATGTCCAATGCGGCTTTCGTCGCCGCCGCTCCGCTGTTGACCACCTTGTGACCTTGTCGACATTCATCATAAACAACTTTTTGTGAAGGCGCCAAACGGTAGCCATGTTCTTCGATTTGGAGAAGGCTTATGATACCAGGTGGGGCCTACGCGGTCGCCTGCCTCTTTTTATTGATTCCTTTTTAACGGATCGAAAGTTTAGGGTACGTGTGGGTTCCGTATTGTCCGATGTCTTCCTCCAGGAGAACGGAGTGCCTCAGGACTCTGTCTTGACCGTAGCCCTTTATGCCATCGCGATCAATCCAATTATGGATTGCATTCCACCTAATGTCTCAGGCTCTCTCTTTGTCGATGACTTCGCGATCTACTGCAGTGCCCAGAGAACATGCCTCCTGGAGCGCTGCCTTCAGCGTTGTCTAGACAGCCTCTACTCATGGAGCGTGGCAAATGGCTTCCGGTTCTCTGAAGAGAAGACGGTTTGTATCAACTTTTGGCGATATAAAGCGTTCCTTCCGCCATCCTTACACCTCGGTCCCGTTGTACTCCCATTCGTGGAAACAACTAAGTTTCTAGGGCTCACGTTGGACAGGAAACTGTGTTGGTCTCCACATGTCTCTAATTTGGCGGCCCGTTGTACACATTCCCTTAATGTCCTCAGAGTTCTTAGCGGTTCATCTTGGGGAGCGGATCGCACTGTCCTGCTTCGCTTGTATCGGTCCATAGTCCGATCGAAGCTGGATTATGGGAGCTTCGTCTACTCGCCCGCTCGGCCATCCCTCTTACCCCGGCTTAACTCCATCCACCATCGGGGGATACGTCTTGCAACCGGAGCCTTCTACACTAGTCCTGTCGAGAGTCTTTATGCTGAAGCTGCCGAATTACCATTGACCTACCGGCGCGACGTACTGCTGTGTCGGTATGCCTGCCGGCTGTTGTCTATGCCCGACCACCCCGCTTACCAGTCCTTCCTTGCCGATTCTCTCGACCGTCAGTACGGGTTGTATGTCTCTGCCCTGCTGCCCCCCGGAGTCCGCTTCCGTCGCCTGCTTCGACAATTGGATTTTGCCCACCTACCACCTTCAGAGAGGGTGAGAGCCCGACACCACCTTGGCTCCAGGCTCCGGTTCATATTTATCTCGACCTCAGCTCACTCCCGAAGGAGGGTACTCCGGCTGCAGTGTATTGCTCACGGTTTGTCGAACTTCGTGCTAGACTTGCCAGTCACACCTTTATTTACACCGATGGCTCCAAAACTGACGATGGTGTCGGCTGTGCCTTTGTCGTCGGGGCCGCCACCTTTAAATACCGGCTCCTCGACCAATATTCGAGCTTTACGGCCGAGCTTTTTGCTCTCCATCAGGCCGTTCAGTATGCCGGCGCCACCGCCATTCATCGTATGTACTCTGCTCTGAGTCACTCAGTGCTCTTCAGAGCCTTGGAGCTCCCTATCCGGTCCATCCCTTGATTCAACGGATACAGCAGGCCTGGGAATGAGGCTGCGGATGTTGCAGCCAAGGCTGCAGTCCTCCTGCCTCGGCCAGCCTCCCATTGTGTCCCGTCGTCTGACGTTCGTGGGGATGTATGTAAGAGGCTTGTGTCGTCGTGGTGGGATGCTTGGTCATCCCTCCAAGGAAACAAGCTCCGGGCAGTAAAACCGCTCCCAACTGCTTGGACAACCTCCTCCCGACCATCTCGGCGAGAGGAGGTCCTTTTGACCAGGTTGCGGATTGGGCATTGCCGGTTTAGCCACCGCTACCTGCTCTCCGTTGACCCAGCCCCGCAGTGCCCTTGTGGTCAGGCATTAACAGTGCGCCATGTTTTATTGTCGTGTCCCCGTTTTAGTCAATTTCGTGTTGTCCTGTCCCTGCCATCTACTTTACCAGATGTTTTAGCTGATGACGCTCGAGCAGCTGCTCGTATTCTGCGTTTTATAACTTTAACTGGCTTGACCAAAGACATCTAACCTTTTTACTTATTTTATCTGCATCTTTGTCAGGTCCTTCTGGTGTCCCCCCCCCCCCCCCATCCCCTTGAGTTTTACTAGATTCCATGTGCTCTAACAACAGTGACTGGGCGGTAATGACCTCAGCAGTTGAGTGCCCTTAAACCCCACCAAAAAAAAAAAAAAAAAAAAAAAAACACCACACACACACACACACACACACACACACACACACACACACTTGCAGAAATGCAACTCACACACACGACCGTCTCTGGTAGCTGAAGCCAGACAGCAAGCAGCTGTGCATGATGGGAGAGGCAATTGGGTGGTAGAGGTAGTAGGAGGCTGGGCTGGGGAGGAAGAGGGAAGGCAAGGTAGGGGTGGAGGGTGGGAGTGCAGGAACGATGTGGAGAGAGGGTGGGCAGCTAGGTGCAATTAGGAGGTTAGATGTAGGGCAGGGGAGGGGGTAGCAGAAATGGAGGGAAGTAAGAAGACAGGTGCATTGGTGGAATGGAGGGCTGTGTAATGCTGGAATGGGACCATAGAAGGGGCTAGAAGGGTAAGGACAATGGCTAACGAAGGTTAAGACCCGGAGAGCTACGGGAACCTTCATTAATCCTTGTCCTTCCCATCTAGACCCTTCCCTGGTCCCATTCCAGCACTAGACAGCCCTCTATTTCGTACGTTCGCTCAGTATTTTTATTTCCCTCCTTCCCACCTGTCACACTCACCGTAATCGCTGAAGCTACGGCATACAGAATTTTCATCTTGCCCCATTATCTGCTGCCATTGTTCAATCGCAATTTCATTGTTTTGTGAGGTGATGTCTTCTGTGATTTTGTTGTTTTCTGGCATGATCTCTCCAGTAAGTGTCAATATCCAATTAAAGCCAGCCGTCTGAAAACAGCATGATATTGTGCTTTCTTGCATGGAATTCCATGCATTTCTCACAAATTGCATAGCATCCAGGATCATCGCTCTTTTTGTTGTACTTTGAAAACAAAACAGCCTCTTCCATACAAGAATTTTACTGTATTTTTGTTTCAGGAATTTTGTAATGCCTCGATAGTGGGTGAAGATGGCTTGTACATTGGCAGGAAAAACACTACATTTATATTACAAAGATACATTGTATGTTGAGAATGTGCTGCATTTTGTCAATAGAGGGGGTGATTTCCCTGTTTCGGACACCCAATCCTGCATACCAAGTGCACAGATATTCCTCAGATGTATTTGTAGTTGCCCATGCTTTCGTATTAGATGTGTATTTGCGTGGCAATGTCTGCACATTTTTGAAACGTCGTGGACTTATCACTTTGCCAATTGCTAGGGGCACCCAATTTTCTGTTCTACTTGCATTGCAACACAATAGAACAGTCAGTCTCTCTTTGCTGAATTTCTCTCCTCTGAAATCAATGTCTTGGGACACAGAAGGTGAAAAAATAGGCCTGCTTTGTCTGCATTAAAAATAGCATTAGGACTTTACCTCTCAGTGATTTTTTTCATGACAACAGTTTCAATATTCACGCTTCCAGTCTCACTTCAAACATATTCATGTACTACATTGTCGGCTCTTAAACATTTTGATCCAATCACTGGATGCCTTGAAATCTTAAAGAGTCCCAACTTTTGTGCCAAATATGTAGCATGAACCACAGTTCCATCAACTGGAATGTTTGTTGTGTGAGCTTGCTTAAACCACTTCAGTGGGAAACTTTCCAGTTCTGGAAATTGACCATTGTGCACATGTTTTCTTTTACTGTTTCCACCTTCCAGGCATGCAGCTTCATTTACTTTTCGCTTGCTTACTATTGTGTTTAATGTCAGTGGAGAAATGTACAGTTTTTGTGCAATATCAACACACTTCATCTGTGGATTTTCTTCTATTTCCTGAATAATGTTCCACTTTCCTTCATTAGTGAACTGCCTCACTATCTTCTTATCCATCCATGGCGTATCAATAATCTTTTGAACACAAAAAGGAAATCACACACTAAGAGTTAATCAAACACCAAAGTCTCGCTGTACCATGTACGAACAGAGACCAGCTACTGAGTTACACTTGGTTTATAGTTTTTGTGGCCATTACATAACTACTGCCTCCGATTGGCACTTGTTGATAGGTTGCAAGTCATCGAAGCTATCGCCAGCCTTTTTACGAACTACAGTACTTCGCTGTACTTCCGCTTGTCAAATGAGTCATTTCTATGATAGCGTATGATGTGCCCAGTTGCCGGCACTGAAAAACATTGCCAAATTTGAACATGCAAAGCAGGTAGGGAGAACATACAAACAAGTCATGTTAATGTTGGTTTAATGCATTTGGAATTGGAACTTTAAGGTGATGTCTCTTGAATTACATGTATTCTAGGAACAGCCTTTCACATAGATGAAACAAGTTCTAGCTTGTCTTAACACCCAGTATACTTGTGAAAGCATTTTCTTCATTAAGAACACATATGAACCCATGGACATATTTAAAGATGTGCAAATTCCACTGATAGCGAGATTTACATTTCTTGACATTGTAAACATCTACACCAAAATCCCATTAGAGGGCACTGTAAATATAATTAGGAATAATTTACTTATAACACAAGAAACTGGGTATGGCGGAGGTCTGTGAACACACACTTACTTATGTAAACCACTTAGAACAACCATTTTTTCAAAATTAATAGTCTTGCCATTGGCAAAAACATCAACTTTAAAAAGTGTTTGAATGACAGAGTGAGAAAATTGACACATTAGCAGCAAATCTGAGCAAAATATCAAATTCACCATTGAACATGAAGCATATAACAGCATTAAATCCCTGCCCCACTTTCTGCCAGCTACCCACCCAAACACCCCAACACTGCATTTAACAGCCCTGTTGTATCCCCACTTAATTTTTGCACACCAGACAGGCAGCACTAGCATTTTCCTTACCCATACTGTTCTATCCCTTTCCCTTCCTGTCATGTGTTGCCTCCTTACCCTCACCACAGGAGATCAGTGCTCCGTCAGATGCAGTCATGTGCGTGCGCGCTGCTGCTGCTGCTGCAAAAAGCTTTAATATTTTAGCAGTCTCTTTCTTTGTGCCTGTCTGCATCTCAATGCCTTCTCTACATGGTGAATAGCAATCTGTCTTTTCCATATTATTATTCCATCCTGCACTTTCCATCATTGTTACTTTGTTCCCTTTGTATAACACAGTATTTGCATAAAATCTATATCAGTATCACATTTGTAACAAACCATTTTCTTTACTTAAGCAATGGAAACTCCAAGATGGAATATCAACAATATTATAAAAAGGACAGATTGCTACTCGCTGCACAGATGACACATGGAGTTGCAGACAGTCACGATGAAAAGACTATTAAACATTCACACAAGCAAGCATATCTCATGCACATATGCCTACTATATCTGACCCCTACAGCCAGAAGGCAACTGTTGGGTTGAACAAAAGCAGCAATCTGGAGTGAGGTAGGTGAATAGGGCAGATCTTGAACCTGGGGCTTCCACTGGGACATGTTCCCAGTGGCAAGGGTTTAGGTTTTGGAGTGGCATATTGCTTGACTGGGATGTTGTGGAAGTTGGGTGTGTGATGGAAAACCACATTAGGTGGGGTGGTAGGGATATTGAATAGGTTGTCCCTCTTGCAGAGTGTGATGATAAATCATCAAAGCCCTGACAATGGATTCGGTTCAGTTGTTGCATGCTGGGGTGGTGTTGGGTGTTGGATGGGGTGTACCTTTGTTGCTGGTTCTTGGAGCTGCTGGGAGGATTGGTTGTGTAAAGGCGTATGGCAGATGAAACTTTTTTGCAGGCTAGGTGCTCCCTGCAGGTCTGGGGGTTGGAATAGGCCCGAGGTTTTCCTGCCTGTCATAAGAGGCGACTAAAAGGGGTCTCTCACTTTTTTGGCCCTATAAGTTCAGGTCCCATTTTATGGTTTGACCTGCCACTTTCCAATTCTACAGAAGCGCGAGCCATATGGGGAAGGACGCCTTATGTGGTGCATGATATATCCGTAGTGCTCTTAGATTTGATCTCCTGAACCTCTTGTCATGGCTTTGCATCTCCACCTGCAATTCAACTATTTGGGCAAGGAAACTTTCCAGGATATGTCATCTTTGTCCGTTGTCTCCTGTCCTCTTTCGCCCCCATGACAATATTGGATTTCTCTGTGCCCAATATCCAGCACGGTAGCCTGTCCACTATGGTGGAGTAGTCATGTACCCATTTGGTGGTAGCCTCCTGACAACACAGGGATCGCTCTGCTGATGCCTGAGTTGTAAACTCCCCACATATGCCAAGGAGTAGGTGCCTTTCTTCCTGGGGCATCTGGACTCCTGGCAACAGCCATCGTGCTAGGTGGCCTTTGTTGTGGCGGGAAGCGCCTGTGGGGGGCAGCCCCTGATCGGAGTGGGTGGCATCAGGGCGGATGACCCACAATGAAGCAGACTGAGTCATCTCTTGCTGTTGACCGTATGGTGCCAGCAGTCTCTAAGAAGGGCAATATCGAGTATACAGTGCCGACAGATACAACCCTAAATTGTTTCCATCCCTCGCTACACCTTGGGAGGAATTAATGGCTACAGAAAGAAGAGAGCCATGTTCACCTCGGTATTTAGTCTGTAGCAGAATGGACGGGGACTCCTTTCTACCTTCTCATTTCCCTTGAGTCTACCACCTGAACAGCCTTTTCCAGATGCCAACACCTGGTTGCCATCTTTTTTGATTTACGAATAGCTTACGACACAACTTGACGACATCATATCCTTGCCACATTATATGAGTGGGGTCTCTGGGGCCTGCTTTCTATTTTTATCCAAAATTTCCTATCGCTCTGTACTTTCTGTGTCCACATTGGTGCCTCCCATAGTTCCCCCCATATCCAAGAGAATGGGGTCCCGCAGGGCTCTATATTGTGTGTGTCTCTATTTGTAGTGGCCATTAACCGTCTAGCAGCAGCCGTCAGGCCGTCCGTCTCACCTTCTCTGTATGCAGACAACTTCTACATTTCGTACTGCTCCTCCAGTAGTGGTGTTCCTGAGCGGCGCCTGCAGGGAGCCTCCACAAGGCGCAGTCATGGGCTCTAGCCCATAGCTTCGTTTCCAACTGTGAAGTAGTGTGTCATGCACTTCTGTTGGCATTGTACCGTTCATCCAGAACCAGAACTTTACCTTAATGACGATCCACTCACTGTAGAGGAGACATATCGATTCTTAGGACTGGTTTTCAACGCCCAATGGACGTGGCTTCCTCATTCTTGTCATCTGAAGCAGAAGTGCTGGCAGCACCTCAATGCCCTCCGCTGCCTGAGCAACACCAACTGGGGTGCACATCGCTCTACACTGCTCCAGCTCTACAGAGCCCATGTTCAATCCCGGCATGACTATGGGAGTCTGGTTTATGGTTCAGCGGTGCCCTCATCTTTGTGTATATTCGACCCAGTGCACCACTGTGGCGTTCGACTGGCAATAGAAGGTTTTAGGACGAGTCCGGCAGCCAACATCCTGGTGTAGGCCTGAGTCCCTCCATTGAAGGTTGGGCGTGCACAACTGCTCGCCATTTACGTAGCACACATTCGTAGTTCTCTTGAGCATCCGAATTACCGTTTCCTTTTCTCACCCACAGCGGTTCATCTCCCACATCGGAGGCCCAGGTGAGGGCTTAAGATTGTGGTTTGCATCCAATCTCTTCTTTCTGTAGTGGAGTCCTTGCGTTTACCACCTATACTCGAGGTCCATTCACGTACACCTCCATGGTGTACACGTAGGCGAATGCTTCGCCTGGCCCTTTCACATGGTCCTAAGGACTCGGTTAACTCTACGGCTCTTCACTGTCACTTCCTCTCGATTCTTGACATGTACCGGGCCATGAAGTGGTTTACACTGACAGCTCGATGGCTGAAGGTAAAGTTAGCTTTGCGTATGTTCATGGAGGACATATTGAACAGCAGTCCTTGCCAGATGGCTGCAGTGTTTTCATTGCAGAGCTAGCAGCCATTTCTCATGGTCTTTGAGCGCATCCGCTCATGCCCTGGCGACTCGTTTCCTCTCTTTACTGACTCCTTGAGCAGCCTACAAGCTATCAACCAGTGCTACCCCTCACCATCCTTTGGTAGTGACCATCCAAGAGTCCATCTATGACCTGGAACGGTCCAGTCATTCTGTGGTGTTTGTGTGGACCCCAGGCCACTTTGGAATCCCAGGAAATGAACTTGCTGACCGGCTGACCAAACAGGCTACACGGAAACCACCTCTGAAGATCGCCATCCTCATAACTGACATGCGATTGCTATTACGCCACAAGGTTTTTCATCTTTGGGAGACGGAATGGCATAATCTCAGTACATGCAACAAACTGTGTTCCATTAAGGAAACTATGAATTTGTGGAAGACCTCCATGCGGGCCTCTCGCAGGGACTCTGTGGTTCTCTCCTGGCTCTGCATTGGCCATTACCCAGTATCTTACCTTTGGTGTTGGGCGACAGTGCCTCAACAGCAGATTAAGTTTTAAGTTTTATTCGTGAGGTGTTTTTTAAAAAAAATAATCATACCATCTAAGCATGGGCATTTAGCTATCTCTAGGAGGCCGCCACCCTCCCTCCATTTTAACTCTGTCTTACTTTCTTTGCACTTGTTTGTCTTGTTGGTCGTGTTTTTCCCTACATGTGTTCATCTCGCCTTGTCTTTTTGGGGTGGACATTTTGATGTGTTGCAGAGTGGCTGGCTCATCCTCTTTTATTAGTGTGATCAGCCAGCTCAAACCATCTGCTTTATGGTTTTAATACCTTCTTCTTCTTTCCCTTGTGGTGTATGTTTTCCGCTTTCACTTTCTCAAACGTACTTTGGGTGTTTTTGTACCTTGAACTTTGCTTCCATCAGGAAAAAGGGACTGATGAGCGTGTAATTTGGTCCCTTTATACCCCAAACCAACTAACCAACCTGGGGGCTAGTGCCTGTTTGTGATGGTCTTTGTAAGGCCTTCAGCATACTGGGCAAGAGTGTTCTTGTCACTGCGGATATGTCATCACTTGGCCCAGTCTGCCCACCCAGCACTTACTGTTCCAGTCCTGTCACAGGCTTATCCTACCCCATTAGAGGCTGGGTCACCTGTGAAAGCAGCCAAGCTATATACAACATGTGCTGCAATAGTTGCACATCTTTTTGTATTGATGTGACTATCGACCAGGATGAATGGCTACTGCCAAACTTGGACCATGAGCAAAATGGACCACCTTGTGGCGTACCATGCAACTGAACATAACATGCTCGATTTCAGTGTTATCTGTACAGCTAGGGCCCTGTGGATCCTCCCCTTCTTTCTGAACTGCACAGACTGTAGTTGAAATTACAAGAAATTCCATGTGTCTTACCTTGCCCTCAACTTACCGTAAATTACTGTTCCCACAGCCTCCATCAAACCATTTCCGCTCCCTCTGTCCTTTCACCACCTCCTAATCCACATCCTCTCACCCTCATTCTGCACCATTCTCTGCCAGTGCATGCACCTGTCTCTTTCCCTTCTCAGCTGATCTCCTTTCCAGATCTCCCTTCCCGTCTCCCTCCCCCACAGCCTTCACATGTTGCTTTGTTCTACCACTGGGCAGTCGCTGTATGCTCCACTGGACAGTGCTCTTTCTTCCTCCTCTACACCTTTACCCTCCTATCACTCCCCCTTCCCCACCCCACTTTCAATGTGTGTGTGTGTGTGTGTGTGTGTGTGTGTGTGTGTGTAGCTTTTTCTGCAATTTCGTATTCAGAACTACTTACTTCGCTGTGCTAGTTCCAACAGGCTGTTCTTTCACAGCCATTACTTTGCCATGGAGTTAACCAAGTACATTTCTCAGGTCAACACAAAGCTATTTTTTCTGTTAATATACTGGTGTAAAAGTACCACAGAAGCTTCGTTGCTTATTGTGCAGGACTGGCATCTTGGAACTTCCTGGAAAATACGTACTACAGAAACAAGTTCCCATTAGACTCTGGTTGGCCCTCGAAATATATGTGAAGTCTTTTATGAATACACTCGTGAGAACTGCTATCGTTTTCTAGGTGTCTATGTTACGTAATTGTACATATTGTATACAACTTCATTTTGTTATATGAAAATAGTATGTCTTTATTGTAATATTTTCTCTCCCCAGGAAGAAGTTAGAGCCAATAAAGGAAAAGTTATAGAAGACCCTTTCACACGACGCCATACGAAGCCTCGCATGGTCTTCAAAGTTCAGGGTCAACAAGATGAACCACCACCTGAAAAACTTCCAGCACCAACTGAGAAGAAGGTAAGACATTAAATATTGTGCTGTAATTACTTTATATATAAAGTACTCTTACATGTGAACTCTTACTGCCACTGTTACTGGATACTGGGTGAGATCAGGTACCAACATGGCCATCCTTATTTTCATAGTTCCAGCAAATGGCAAAACATTTCTGCCAGTAATGCCACAGCTTATTCCATATCTTTACCGAAACTGATTATTGAAATATCCAATCAATTTTGATATATTATCACCACATGCCAACAGTTCTTTTGTGTAGGCTCTTCCCGCAACATTTCAGCTCTGTCCTCTTAGTTGCAAGATCCTTTCACTTGCAAGTCTGTCTCAAACAACCATGCTTCCAACAATTGATGAACTGCAAAGTATTCCAACTGAACAATTATAAGCACTGATTCAGCTCTGAATAATGCCTACAGAACCATAGAAAAAATTGAAAGCAGTACTCCTAGTTTCTCGGAATAATTTGTCCATTCTTCAGGAAGGAGAGTTGGTGAGATATCTGTGAAAATTATGAATGAAAATATAATTGTATAAATAAAAAAACTACTCACCAACTGGCGGCAGGAAAAACACACTTAAAATGTATAGAGGATACAGAAGCTTTTGGAGCAAGTGGCTGCTTCTTCTGAAAGTCCTGAACTTCACCATTGCTTTTACTTTATCCGTATTCCTTTCCCTTCAACCAACCATTCTACCCGGGGGGGGGGGGTCACTGGCTACAAAAGCTTTCACATTCTGTACATATTTTGTGTGTTTTTTCTCATGCCATCGCTTGGTGAGTAGATTGTTGTTATTATTATTATTATTCTTTTTTTTTTTTTTTTTTTTTTTTTTTTTTTTTTTTTTTTTTTTTTTTTTTTTTTTTTTTTTTTACCTATCCAATTGTATGATTACAAAACTATGTAGTTTCACCCTTCAGGTGCCTTGATAGAGAACATGAACCTATCGACATTTGTAAATGGTGCTGCCTCATACGAATGCGGGATACACACTCCAAATCTGCATGTTCCAACTTCACTCGAAAGCTGTAAACTATAAAACTGCAGGACACCTCTCAGGCGAAAGAAGCTAGTGTAGTATAAAGGAATTGTGGAAATTTGGTTAGTAGATGGGGGGGGGGGGGGTCACTTACAGGGTGAGGCATTTAGTGGATGTGCCAAAGGTGAAGTTGAATTGGATGAAATGTATTTAGCAATGACATGCTTGCAGGAGGAGGACAGGTATTGAGGTATAGGGATAGGGAACATCGCAAGATTGGTAATAAAGGAGATATGACTAATACTGGCAAAGGCAACACTATAGAAGAGAAACAGGTGACAAATGAGGTGAAACATACTTCTAGAATTATAGATTCCTTCATCTATCAAAGCAGAGGAAATTATAAAATTAACATCAGGAACTGAGCAAGACCTGCTGAACCCTTGTTCACAGATTACATTGTAGGATAGGACATTAGAAAACCTTAAGTTTGAAGTATTCAGTCACTAAGAGATACGGGGAGCATATGTAGGCAAAAGGTGTAGGGGCCAAAATATATTACAATGCAGAAGAGAATAGTAGTGATAAATGAGTGAAATATAAATATGTTGCAATTTAGAAAGTGGTAGCATATGATGGAAATAAAATTGCCCCAGAGAAAAAGAGTGAAGGAGAAATGTGTGTGTTCATGTAGAAGGGTATCAGCAGTGAGGGTGCAGGAATTACAAGGAGAAAGGTAACAACTGATGCCAAGTTCATGACGACAGTCAAACAGACCAGTACTTATTTCAAAGAGGTGACATTTTTAGGCCTGTCTATAGTCATGTATAACAGTACACAGAATTATCCTATCTTCTGAAAATAGTAGTTCATTCCTCAGGGAGGACAGAGGGATAGGTTGGGGAAGGTTAAAAGGGAATGATAATAGGAACCCACATGTTATGAGGATGAGATCTCCTGGAGACTGACTGACCAGTCCTTCTTTTTTAAATTTCGTAACCCAACCTTATATACTTCACAAAGAAGGGACTAATAGTTCAGAAAGCTATGATTTTTATATGTCTATCGGCAGTATTAAAAGTTTTGCCTAATTAAGGCCTCTCTTATGAACTGATCAAGTACTAGTTTATCAGTACACTATCTGTAATTTATCAGTTCAAGTGTGTGTGTGTGTGTGTGTGTGTGTGTGTGTGTGTGTGTGTGTGTGTGTGTGTGTGTTCGTGATATATTGTGTAGAGCTGTTCAGTATTGTAGCCTGCTGAAATAATCATAAAGAATGACTCGGGGAGAACTGTAAGAGTACTGGTAATAAAACTGTTGCAGATTCAAGAAGCAGAACAGTCTCCTATATCAGAGGCACCTGCCAATAAGGAAAAGGAAAAGTCACCTGAGAAGAAAAAGGAAAGTTCAAAACTTTCAAAGACTGATGACCTGTTCTCTGCCCATGACTTTGACATCAAGATTGATCTTGAGGTCCCTCTTCATAGTAAGTACAGAATACGAGATTATTAAAAACAAGTTTTCTCTCATTTACAAATGCTTTGTATAATTATCACTAACTGATTACCTGGTATTGCTGAATTATTTATTTAGCTCAAATTTCTCGAAAACCTAAACACTTTTAATTAGCTCTAAAAGGTTAAAGTGTGTTCAGTATCCCCTCCCTCCCTCCCTCCCTCCCGTTTTAATGTGAACTTTAATATCATTGGGAATGTCACCAAGCAACCTAGAACTGTGACATGACTATCAATTCTCTTTAACTTCTGTGACAACGCCTTCCGAACATCATATTTTCATTTTGCATAAATATGTCTATTGTACTTACCTCAGTGTTCATAGATCCAGTTGCTTTTGTGGCACATGAAATGATGCATGTTCATGGCATTTTCACCATATATAAAACATACATTTGTAGAATTACTCTTGCAGCATCAGTCAGGATCAACATAGGAAATGCTAAAGGCACTATTTTTAACTGCTATTGCAAACGGAAGTTCAGACAAAATTCTGTAGCTAAAAAACTGTAACTTCACATAGGAATAAGTTATTATAGTTGAATTGTGATCAAGCCTAATGGGGTGATAGTTCTTTAGAATGATAATGCAGCTAAAAAAATAAATAAATAAAAATTCTTGTTGCCAGGAATATTTGAATGTATACTGGGTATATTTGGTACGCTGAATCTGAAAACAGATTTGACCAATTGGCTCTAGTTTCTTAGATACAGGCTCGCTCTCGTGTGTAGAGTTTAATCGTTAAATTATCAGTAAATCAGTTGTGAATAATTCTTTACGCCTATTCATTTTGTATTTTGTGATTGCGTGTGTACAAATGTAATATTGTTTTTGTTACACGTTATAGAGGAGAAGGTGAGATTATGGAATGTGGTAGTAATTTGAGACACCCTCTTGTCTCAGAATTTCAAGGAGTGCGTTCTGCTATATTTGTGGAGAATGCACTCTGCAAGAACAACGGAAGAACAGCATTGACTTTGTGAAACAGGCCTATCTTGTGTATTTTGGGATTAAACTCGGAGACCAAGATAAACGTTGGGCTCCTCATAAAGTTTGCGTAAGCTGTGTCGAATCTTTACGACTGTGGCCTATTGGTAAATGAAAGAGTTTATACTTCGGAGTGCCAATGGTGTGGTGAGAGCCAAAGATCTGCCATAATGAATGTTGTTTTTGCATTGTCAATGTAAAAGGTTTCAATCACTACAAGAACCATAAGTGGGAATATCCCCATTTAGAATCAGCAGGGCGGACTATGCCACAAAGTGATGACATTTCTACACCAGTGTTCACCACTCTGCCAAAACTACTTCCTTCAGATGATGATGATGATGATGATGATGATTTGCAAGGCTGGAACACTAGTAGTAGTGAATCTGAATACAAAGGAAGTTCCCCAAGACATCAGCTCTTCAATCAGGAAGAGCTCAACGATTTGATAAGAGACCTCTGTCTTTCTAAACAGTCTTCTGGACTCTTGGCATCCAGACTAAATGAGAAGAATTACTGGACAAGAGAAGATCTATTTCCATATTTCAAGATGATGTACATGTTTACTGCAGTGACATCCCTGGTTTACTACTAAAATATCAACCTCAAGACGGGAGGCATTTTATCGATTGCTCAACCAGACGCCTAAAATGTGTGTCGCTGCATAATGGTAACTGCTATACATCCATTCCAATTGGCCACTCAGTGAAATTTCAAATACGTAAATATCCGGATGATTATCCATAAACTTCGTTACAGTCAACACCAATGGCCTATCTGTGTTAATTTAAAAAATAGTTAACTTTTTGCTTGGACAGAAAAGTGGATATACAAAAGTCCCTTGCATTATTTGCATTTGGGACAGCAGAGCAAAGCGTGATCACTGGGGAAAAGTTTCATGGTCATCAAGAGATAGCTTTACTGTAGGAGCAGCTAATATCCTAAAAGAACCATTAGTTGACAGGGACCAAATCATTCTTCCACCACTTCGTATCAAGCTTGGTCTAATGAAGCAATTTGTGAAAGCATTGGACAAAAATTGTGACTGTTTCAAATATATATGCAAATCATTCCCTGGACTCAGTAATGAAAAATTAAAAGCTGGTATATTTGATGGTCCCCAAATTTGGAAGCTTATACATGATTTGGAATTCATTAAAGTTATGAGTTGCATTGAAGCATCTGCCTGGAGCAGTTTTGTCTCTGTTGTCAAGAATTTCTTGTGTAACCACAAAGCACATAATTATGAGGAACAGGTGCAAAACATGCTCAGAAACTTTAAGAGCTTGGGGACAAATGTGAGCATTAAGATTCACTATCTCCACAGCCATCTTGATAAATTTCCAGACAATCTTGGTGACTACAGCGAGGAAAATGATGGAAGATTCCATCAAGATTTCCAGGTGATGGAAGAACGATATCAAGGTAGATAGGACAAGCGCATGATGGCAGGCTATTGCTAGAATCTTCAGCGTGGCTCTCCTTTCAGTTGTTTTTTTATTTTATTACATGCTGAATGAACAATGAAACTGCATTTTTGTGATCCTTTTCATACGTTTTTCTCATTTTCATTTGACTGTGTACACAATGTATTTCAATTAATATTTTGAATTTTTGTTTGTTTGTTTATCTACATATTGTACATTACCATAATAAATAAAGCCAGTCTAGCAAAACAAGTGACATATTCTAATTCAGGGCCATAAAGTTATCCTAACTTCAGTGTCAATTAATTGGCAACAAAATCACTGTTGTCCAGTGTAATACTTACACCTTTTATAACTTTCAATGTCGCATATGTTGGTTTGATTTACATCTGTTGTATATCTGATATGTGATCAATGTCTAATTGTCATTGCCTTTTGTAGTGTAACAAAGATAAGTTACTTTTTATTCTCTTGTTGACTTAATTTGTTTCCTCTTTTCTAGGCAACCCAGTTAGTGTCACTCCTAAACCAATGACAATGGTAAAGGACACGGGGCCTAAGCGATCTCTTAACTTGGAAGACTACAAGAAAAAACGAGGACTGATTTGAGAGCAAACGTACTTAACTGCAGTAATTGTTGCTGCAATTTATATTGTGCACATCTGTTGTACAGTTTTTCACCTTTCTGTATTTCCTTGTACGGAACATATGGTCTCTGCATTTGAGAGCCAAGTGTCTAAACTCAAATGTATTTAACAGTGATTTTTTCCAGGATCCTGTCTAGTAGGTGTTAGACATTTCACTGTGTGTATGTGAACAAAACTTGTGACTTGAAAGTTTTCTTAAGTGAATGGACAAGTTATTTATGTTGTCATAGCTATGCTTACAGTCAGAGCTATGGCGCTGCAAAAATAATGAATAAATATGCTGCTAATACACCACATTAAAAAGTGTGATATTTGTATTGAAGAATATTTTTTAAAATTGACATTTTGTGTGTAATGTAAACTTTAGGACACAAAGTACAAAAATCAAAAAGTTTGCCATTGGGGAAGCTATTCCCAAAACTACTAGAGCTGAAACTGCCATAATGCAATATGTATTATTGTTAACTATTTGAATGATTGTGAACCTTTAATTTTTCATTAGTAATTCCTTGTAGTATATATCTAGTGTTAACATATTGCATTGTACATAACAAAATGTTTAGCATAAAAATAACAATTTCGTATAAAAATCAATTCTGTATTTCTGGTGCCTCAATATATTGCCCCTTCTCTTGCACGCCCTCTGTAAGTGTCTCTGATATTTTAGGAATTAACAACAGTATATCCACAAGCAGTCAAGAAGTACATCATTTACACTCAGACATATCTGTAGGATCATTTTAATGATTAGAAAATTGCAACGAAACCAACAGTCGGCAGCCATGCGCCAGGCAAAACATCAGATTTCTTGCACTCTCATTAAGATAAGTTATTTAGATTGTAATAACAGTTTAGTACAGATTACTCATTAAATACATGTATTAGTGCGCTTTTAACCTTGGTATTAAAGGTATTGTTTTTCGTTACGTATTAGTCCAGAAGAGCCAGAAGATTGTAAGGATGGATTGTAGCCATATTTTTGCATACATTTTGGCACAACAATTTAAGCAGAATGTGTCAACACAATTTTAAATTCAAATTTCCAGAAAGTAGCATAAATCTTAATTTGTTGTAGAAACTTTCGCATTAGTAATTTGTTTACATACAGTTCGCTTACATTTAAGCTACATTCTATTGTGATGAAGTTAATTAACAGCTGCTGCAGTTAACTGAGTGCTAAGTTCTTGTTGCAAGTGTAAGTAATTAACTTTGCATTTTATCGTACATTTGAAGCCCGAACCTATAGGCATAATTTTTGCAGCTTGCAGCTAATGAAAATTCGTGCTGTTTAAAGTGTGTTAAGTGATTTTTATTCTATTTTTAAGCTTTTAATCTGTTGCAGTGCTTGATAAATGTGGATGTTGCCATAGGCTAGTCAAAGAGGGAGTGGTGTGTGTAGACCAAGGGTTGGAATTTCGCTGGGGTGACTAGTGGGGAACTGGATGGGGGGTGGGGGGGGGGGGGGGACAGGGTCTCAGCAAGGCTCTCCCGTGGAACTGCAAACTTTGCAAAAAAGACAAGAGAATCAGTGAGCATCAAGCAAAGATGTGCCCTTCAGCCTGAATTCAAACATGTGAAATGTGAGCTAGATAGGTCGAAGGGGGAAAAGATTGTTGGAACTGGTAAAGGTAAAAGCAATGTGCAAAAGGGGAACAGCTCTCCAACGTTACCAGCATTCGAGCTAACAGTATTGAGTCAATTTGACTTGTTATATGCAGTAGGAGGCAAAGAGCCTCATACAGCTGTATTCACAGCAGGGCGCAACAGACTTGTAGCAAAGAAACTCAGTATTGGTCAGTACTAAAAGATAATAGGAAGAAGAGTCTTGCTGCTAGGTAGTAACCATGGCAGGGGTGTAGGCCAGATGGTACGGGACATATTACGAAAAGGGTACCAGGTCACAAGAATTGTAAAGCCAAGTGCTAGCCTTAGCCAGGTGACAGAGAACATTGGGAATTTGAGCAAAGATTTTGGCAAAGAGGATCAGTTTAGTACAGTAGGTGGAACAGGGTACAGCACGGCTAGGAACAGTAATTACAGCATTAGGGGTGACCGGGATGAAATAGAAGTAGCAAGTGCACACAAAGTGAGAGTTTTGTGGAGGTTTTGCAGCACCATGACCCGCCCTGGGTTAATGCTGGTGTGAGCTGTGTGAACACTAGGTTGAGCAGGCTGTTGCTGACTGAAATGAAATCTCCTATGAGTGCAGTGCCTGTTGCTACGATCAGGAGATGGGGGATATACTAAACATGTCCTACATTTGTATAGGAGAGGGAAAGATAGGTTGGCTGAGTTTCCTGCAAATAATACACAGGGGCCACCACTGCACAAAGCAAGATCCCTGTGGTTACTGGTCTCAGAGGGTACCTCTCTTAGGTTATAATCAGAATTCAGTCGTCTGGTTTTGTAAGATCAAAATAATAGAAGAGTCCCATAAAACACTTAAGAATGCACAGAAAAATAAGGTTAGCTTCTTTCATCAAAATATTAGAGGACTTAATAATGAAATACAAGAGCTTCTTGTCTGTTTCTACATTTTTCAAAGCTTTGAAAAGATAAACATTCGGTGCCTATCTGAGCACCACATAACCACAGGGTTTGATAAGTTACATATAAAAGCAGCTTAAGCATGACTACTAATATGGGAAAAGGAGGATTTGTTACATAATTATATTAAGACCAGTAGTTCAGAAACATTGAGACAAGTATATTTTGTAGTGATCAGCACATAGAAGTTTGTGCTTGTGAATTAATAATGAAAAATAGTTCACTTTAATTGTAACTGTATATAGATGCCCACTGGGAAATTTTGAATGTTTATGAGGAATCTGTATTTCTTACTGTACTGTGTGTCAGACAGCAGCAAGCAGTTAAGAGTCTGTGGTGACTTCAGTATAGATTCTAAAGGATTCTGATAGGAAAAAATGACCTGAAAACCTTATTTGGATCCTACAATTTGATCTCAGTTGTTAAATTTGCAACAAGTTGAATAGAAACAGTAGTACCCTAATTGACAATGTTTTCTTTGGTGAAGCTCAAAGCATGAAATAATCATTTCCCCCAGGAACAAATGCTTTTTCTGATCATGATGAGCAGTTAGATATATAATGTAGTGCATTACAGTATGGACACTCCTCAGTGGAAATCCGTTAGAATAATTAACTCCAGGACAAATGCTTTTAAAAATTGTTTACAGAAGATAATCTGGGATGAAATTCACAATGAACTAAATGCTAAAATAAAATATAGTCTGTTCCATGATAAATTCACATCAGCTATTTGAAAATAGCTTTCCACATAAGCTAATCCGAAAGGACATTAAACAGCCATGTAAAAAAAGACATGGATCACTAGAGCAATTAAAAGTATCTTGTGAAAGGAAATGGGAAATGTATCTGCTGGTAAGAACAAATAAAGATCATGGAGTAGCTGCACACTACAAAAATTATGTAAAATTACTTAGAAAGATTGTTAAAAAATAAAGGAACATGCACATAATGTCAAAAACTTCAAACTATATTGAACGTAGTGAAATGAGACACAGGACAACCAGCCACATAACAGGGTAAAATCACTATTGAACTGAATGCAAGGGTTATAAATGACGAGTCACAGGTAGGAAATCTATATATCTAATCATTTCTTAAATACAGTAGGTACAGGGACAAACAGTTAAAGATAAAAATCATGGCAGTATTGTGAAACATAACTCTCAAGAAATTCTGTCATACGAGTGTATCGCTGACATCTTTTGAAATTAAGAAAGTTGTATATTCTGTCAAAAATGAAAGCTCATCTGGATTTGACAATGTTTCCACTAGTACTAAATATTTGTTCCCATGTAATAAGTCCTGCCTTACCTTAAATACTTAATGCTTCTCTAACTCGAGGCATTTTTCCAAAGAAAATTAAATATGCTGCTGTTAAACACCCCTTTAAAAAAGGTGATGAGAGATATCAATAACTACAGCCCTGTTTTGCTGCCAACGCCATTTTCCAAAATTTATGAGGTAGTGATTTATTCTAAAATAGCATCTCATCTGAATGACAGTAATATGCTCAGCAAATTACTATGAATTTGAGAAGAGTTGCTGTACTGAGAATACAGTTTGCACGGTCACACCCAAAATTTTAAAAGTATTAAATAATAAAAGGTTTCCAGCTGGTATTTTCTGTGACCTATCAAGGCATTTGGTTGTGTCAATCACAGTATTCTCCTAGAGAAACTGGTTTTAAGGGGTTGATGGTGTAACCAATGAGTAGATAGTGTCATATCCAACTAAAAGAATGCAGAAAGTTGTACATAGTAATTCAACCAATATAGTATGGGGATGTTATTCTGACTGGTGAGAAATGATGTATGGGGTTCTCAAAGGATCCATCTTAGGTGCACTATTGTTCCTCATATATGTAAATGATCTTCCTTCCACTATATGTAGTTCTTTTTGAGGACAACATTAGTATTGTAATCATCCAAGCCTACATACAGAAACATAAGTTGTAAACATTTTTTTTTAGTATAAAGTGATTTTATGCGAATAGCATCACTCTCAGTTCTAAAAAGATACAAACATCCATGGATGACGGTTGTAATTTTTAGTGGGGATGTCGTACTGCAGGGGGCGGGGTACACAGTCTGCCGCCCAATGGCGATGACATGGGTTCTCCTGACACCACTCTGTAGTGCATGGCAGTCTTCCCTCATCACAGTGATCAATGCAAACTGGGCCTCAATCACCTGGAAGTGGATGTTCTGCAGCGGAATGCAGTTGCAGCACAAGAGGGAGTGAGACACTGATGTCAGGGCCTTGGCCGACAGACGGTGCCACTTTGTAGAGGGGATGGCAATTTCGGGCACCACTCTGTACGGTGAGCAGTGGAATGATAGGCTGGTGGGGCCAGTGGCAGACAGGTGACCAAGAGAATATTTTATTGGACTTAAATTACACATCTTGTCGTTGAGGCAGACACACCCCACTTCAGTGCAACAAGCCGGCGACAGCCAGTGGACAGCTGGTTTCCACCATGGTGGAGAGGTATGCACAGATGGTGATGTTGACATTGGGCCATCAGCAATCCACTCGGCCGTCAGTCGGCCCAAGCTTTGACATTAGCTGCTCACTCCTTGCGCTGCAACTGTGTTCTCCTGCAGAATGCCCACACTCAATCAACTCGGGGCCCAGTTTGCACGCCCGGGTTCGATTCCCGGCGGGGTCAGGGATTTTCTCTGCCTCGTTATGACTGGGTGTTGTGTGCTGTCCTTAGGTTAGTTAGGTTTAAGTAGTTCTAAGTGCTAGGGGACTGATGACCATAGATGTTACGTCCCATAGAGCTCAGAGCCCAGTTTGCATCCACCATAGTGATGAAGGAAGACTTGGTGCATGGGACACAACACACTGCCTGTGGCAGGAGTCTGGTGGTGGCAGTCACAGATGGCAGGCTGATGGCATTGAAGCACCAAGTCCCACAAAAAGACTAAGTACTGGAGGTGGCTCGCCAACTCAACCACAAACGTCAGGCTGCAGCTCATGGTGCCTAGTTGTCTCATCATCTGGTGTGGCCCTGGCATGGTGGTGCTGCTGGATTCTGAAAATTCACAGCTATTTATATGGCTCTGATTCACATTTGTTGCTCTATTGCCCAGCACCTGGTCACATAGCTCATAACATTGGTCTGTCCCTGGTGTGATGACATTTTCCTGTCCACTCAGCACTGTGCAGTGCAGGTTTTGCCAAGCGCAGCTAGCCCATCTTGCGATCCTTTTGTGTGAGTGTTGCTATAACCTATATCTCACTACACTGCACCAGCTGTAGCTAATGCAGTAGTCCCAAGACAGCTTTCTTATAAATTCCTACAAGTTTCACTTGAAACTAGTAACGACACTACTCGTGTACATTGTGTGGATCCGCTACTTCCTTGTTCCTCCTCCTATTGCTTGTCTGTGCTCAGTGGAATTGTAGGTATGTGCTTCCTCCTTTTTTCTGCACACACAGTTAATCTGTGTGTGTGTGTGTGTGTGTGTGTGTGTGTGTGTGTGTGTGTGTGTTACAGCCTGGGATTGTGTGAACTGATAGTTTGTGGGATGGGATTCTCCCATTAAGAGCCCAATAAAGATGAGACAGTGAGACTGTGTGGAGATTAAAGGGCTTTTAGTGTCCTCACAATCTGAACATGCAAGACGTCACCCACTACCGTGCGGTACCTCAGTTTTCAGTGCCTTAGACTGTAAGAAGCCGTACCTCCAGATACTGATGAGTTCGGAGGACATCCACAAAACTGTGATTATCGCAGTTTACAGTTCATAAGAATTTTTGTGTATGCAATATGGCCTTAAGAACCCGACTGGAACCTGGCAACAATTTATTGACATTATACTGTTAAAACTCTCTCCTTGCTACCCCTACCCGGATAACATACTCATCTTCACCCCTACCCAGGAACTGGATCTTAAACAAGTTCTCTGTGTGTTTACTGCCAATGGCATAGTGAGTAATGATGCTACACGACAGCAAACTAAGCTCACCTGCCACTACTGGCACCGCAGGTCTTTCACAAGTTACATCGTTTCCTCAGAATTATTAATTTCTGTCATCATCATCTACATAACACAGCCACAATTCAGGCATAACTACAAAAATTCTCGTGCTCTCAGGGGCTCAGCATTGATTTGATGGATACAGGTGTAGCAACCCCAGGGTTCCTGAGCCGGGTACTGGCAAGTTCTGCCAATCCCGTCACTGTAAGCTTTGGGAATGCTTCAGTGACCACCACGTGGTGTGGCATTGGAACGTTTTGTGTCTCAGGGAACAGGGATCTTGGCTTGACCGCTTGGATCGTGAGGACGGAGTAAACCTCTCTTAAAAAAAAAATAAAAAGTTAATCTCAAGGTGTGCTGCGTGCTGATGGGATGCGTGGCTGTTGAGGTGGAACAGTCATTGGCAGGCAACCGCTGGGGAACCTGCCACACCCCAGTTGTATAAGGCTTACTCAGGCACAAGGGGCTCCATCTGAGCGGATCCTTATTTTACCTAGCTGCTCGTGGGACCAAGATGGAACCCTCAAAATCATCTTCTCAGTAGGAAAGGTGTACTTCCTGGAAGTATTCACACCCATTCATCCAAAAGAATGAGAGAGGCTAGTCCTGATAAAAAGAATATTTTGGACTGCACTAACAGAGCTCATGGAGTCGTGAATAATAATGTGTTTCTGGCGACAGAGGAAGGAGAGTATATTTGAAAATGTGTCCCCCCTTTTATATCCATAACGGTTTGGAAGGCCTTGCTGGAACATTAAAATCTATAAAACGATTGGGTAATGGCTCATTGTTGGTTGAAACTAACTGGTCAAAGCAGGCAGGCCTTCTTAATAAATCACAGAAACTGGGTGGCTAGGATATCATTGTCGATATGCACACCTTTCTCAACTCCAGTAAGGATGTTGTCACGCGTTGGGATTATATGGACATGGACATAGCAGATCTGAGGCAAGAATGGGCATCCCATGGAATAGTTGATGTGGAACAACGAATGCGCAGGAATAATGGAGCAACTGAAAAGACTGCCACTTTCATTGTCGCATTCAATTCTCTGACTCTGCCTGAACATCTTACGGTGGGGTTTCTTCAACTTAGTGTTCAGTCTTACATTTAAAACCCTATGCGGTACTATAAATGCCAGTGTTTCAGCCACACGACCATGAGTTGTGGAGGTGAAGCGATCTGCGGAAAAACTGCTCATGATGCTGAACTGACTGCCCATCTCTGGTGAGGTGCATCAACTGCTCTGGGAAGCACCCAGTCTGGTTGAGACTTCAGTATTTTTGCTGAAGAACGCAAAATACAGGAGATAAAAGTGACCAGGTGGATCCCCTATGCCGAAGCAAAAAAAAGAATATAAGGCGACGAAACCCCCTGTCTTTGCCACCTCATATTCTTCCGTGGTGCAGAAACCCATTCCCAAGGCAGACGCTTTGACACGGACAATGCCTAGTATGCCTGCATCCACCAAAATGCATCTGTACTTGCATGTGTACAGGTCAAGGGAAAAAGAGTAGGAACAAAGCAATCCAGGCAGCTCCACCACGAAAGACCAACAACAGATCTGCAGCAAGCATCCAGAAGCTACAAGAAAAGCAGAGTGCTCTCAGCACCCCCTTTCCCCCTCAACTCAAAGGAACAGGGTGCAGTGAACGTCTCACGATGTTTGGGTCAGAAGCTGTCCCGAGAGTTATCAGATGTCATTCTTTCCTGCCTGACTGATGAGGAGGATATCACAGAGTTAGATGCCTTGGATCCACACAGTCACCTCACTCTTCAAGTGCTTCACCTCCCCGGTGCAAAGATAGGGGAAATTACAACCAGACTGATTACGTGGCTTACATACTACAGTGGAACATTAAAATGGGTTCAGGACTCATGTGGAGGAACTGAAACACGTCCCTTGTGCAATTTTTTACAAGAAACATACTTTAAAGATACAGATGTCCCTGTGCTGCAGGGATATACACTATACTGCAAGGATGCCCTATCGGGGGAAAGGGCCAACGGAGGTGTCGCAGTGTTTGTCACTAATGTGCACCACTCCTCTGCCCTCCCCTTGGCTACTGGCCTGCAAGCAGTTGCAGTTCAAGTTCATGTGTGTCGAAGGATCACTGTTTGCTCACTGTATTTACCTCCGCAAGGTGTACTAGACTCTGAGGCTCTCATGGATCTTATTGCACAACTCCTGCGACCATTTCTCCTCCTGGGAGACTTCAGTGCCCATCATGTCCTGTGGGGCTTGATCAATACTTGCCCTCGGGATCAGGTTTTGGAAGGCCTCATGACGTATTGCGAGCTGTGCATCCTCAAGACAGGTACTCACACACATTTCTCTACTGCTACTGGGTCATTCTCAGCCATTGACCTGTCTTTCTGTTCTCCTGACCTCACTGACTGTTCAGTGGGAGGTCATTGACGACCATTCCAGTAACCACTTCCCAACTGTCTTCACCTACTAAATTGCTTACCACCTGAAGATAAGCCCCCAAGATGGATGGTCAGCATGGCTAACTGGACGGATTTTAGCCATCTTGCTGTGTTCGAACACTATGACAGTGTCCAAGGATGGGTGGACAACATCATATGAGTGATCCATTGTGCCACTAACCTCCATCCCGGAGTCCTCAGGTCATCTTAGGAGGCTACCAGTACCTTGGTGGACAGATTAGTGCCATTCCATGATCCACAAAAGGCATGCTGCCGTTCGACAATTTAAATGCCGACTGATCTTAGACCCTTTTTGAGTCACGAGGGCCAAAGCTCGACACGTCATTAGGGAGAGTAAGATAAAGTCATGGCAAGTATTCTTGGACTCCATCAATCGTTCCACTCCTATAAAAGTACGGGAAGCCATCCAGAGGATTTCCAGTAAACACAGTCATTTACTGGTAGCAGCAGTGCTGAAACAGGATTGCCTCCAAACAACAGCCAGGGACACTGCTCAGATGCTGGCCAAACATTTTGCACGAACTACTGCCAATGCAAGCCAGAATCCAGCGTTTCGTCGCTATTGTGCAACTGTAGAGAGGGAAAATTTGGACTTCAGGTCCAACAGTTCTGAGGCCTACAACTCCCCTTTCTCCATGTGGGAACTCGAATCGGCACTGATTGAGATTCGTGACACTGCTTCTGGTTGTGACCAAATCCGGTACTGCATGCATAGACATTTGACAGTGGCATCAAAGGAAATCCTCCTCGAATGTTTTAATCTAATATGGCAGACAGGCAACTTCCCCAACTCGTGGACGGAGATAATTCTGATCGCTCTCCTCAAACCAGGAAAGGACTGCACAATGTCCCAGTAGTTATCGGAGTATCACCTTAACGAGCTGTGTAGGAAAGACCCTGGAGCGAATGATTAACCATCATCTGGCCTAGTTGTTAGAGACCAGACACCTCCTTAGCCATTCTCAATGTGGATTCTGAAGATTTCAGTCCACTGTCAACAATCTGATCCTGCTAGAGGTGGCTATTCAGCAGGCTTTCCTCCGTAAGTATCACTGTATTGGCATATTCTTCAATCTGAGTAAGGCATATGAAACTACCTGGAGACACTGTACTCTCGCACACCTGCATCAATGGGGCTTTCGTGGCCACCTATTTTCATACGGTCTTTCCTGTCTCAACAGATTTTTAGGACCTGAGTTGGTGACATGATGTCTTCAGGGCAGTATTTTAAGTGTTACCCTCTTTGCCATAGCCATCAACAGTATCACATCTACGGAAAGGAGTCCTGTACAGTGCTCCTTCCTTGTAGACGATTTTGCTGTTTCCTGTTCCTCCCCCAGCACTGCAACGGCGAGCCGTCAGTTGCAACTTTCAGTGCAAAGTTTAGAGTGGGCTGCAAAGGTGGGTTTCCAGTTTTCAGCAGATAAGTGTGTGTGTGTTCATTTGAATTTTTCTCGTCGTCTTTTTAATTTGCCCGTCTTCTGGGCCTCATTTTTGATCCCGATTGTTGTGGTTAACACACCTGCAAGACCTGAAAACCAGAACCCTGAAGGCACTGAACATCATCAAGTGCCTTAGCCACAGGTCTTGGAAGCGGGCAGCACGCGTCTCCTTCAGTTTCATCAGGCTTTTGTGCATTTGCAGCTGGACTATGGTTGTCCGGTGTACGGGTCAGTGAGGCCCTCTCACTTGCGGATAATATAATGAGGGGATTTGGCTGGCCATGGGTGCTTATCAGACAGTCCCACACCTAGCATCTGTGCTGAGGTGGGGGAACCGCCACTTACCATCCAGCGCCAGCTCATCATGGTTCTTCACGCATGTAAGTTCCTTGCAGCTCCAACTTCACCCGCACACCATACTGTTGCTCATCGACCTCTGGAATGCTTTTTTTCCAACCGTCCATGAGCCACGATGCCATTTAAGATCTGTAAGGTGGAGTCACTCGGTGTGGACCCAGTACAACCCCAAACCGAGGGTTTTAACCGTCTACCGCTCTGGTTACTGGAGACTCCCAGAGCGTTTTTAAATTTGGTGTGGTACAGGAGAGATAGCACTCCTGCTTCCATTTTTAACGCGATATTCTCTTATATTTTATCTGAGTACTACCACCATGTAGCTGTTTCTTCGGATAGGTCTAAGCAGGGGGACTCTGTTCATTTCTCTGTCGTTTTCCCAGATCATGTCCTCAAGGTCTGACTGCCTCCAGAATTTACCCTCTTTGTCGCAGAATTGCACTATGTGATCAAAAGTATCTGGACACCCTCAAAAACATGCGTTTTTCATATTAAGTGCATTGTGCTGCAACCTACTGCCAGGTACTACATATCAGCGATCTCAGTAGTCATTAGACATCGTGAGAGAGCAGAATGGGGCGTTCTGTGGAACTCACGGACTTCAAACATGGTCAGGTGATTGGGTGTCACTTGTGTCATACGTCTGTACGCGAGATTTCCACACTCCTAAACATCCGTAGGTCCACTGTTTCAGATGTGATAGTGAAGTGGAAACGTGAAAGGACATGGACAACACAAAAGCACACAGGCCGACCTCATCTGTTGACACAGAGACCGCCGACAGCTGAAGAGGGTCGTAATGTGTAATAGGCAGACATCTATTCAGACCATCACACAGGGACTCCAAACTGCATCAGGATCCACTGCAAGTACTATGACAGTTAGGCAGGAGTTGACAAAACTTGGATTTCATGGTCGAGTGGCTGCTCTTAAGCCACACATCACGCTGGTAAATGCCAAAAGACGCCTTGCTTCGTGTGAGGAGCGTAAACATTGGACGATTGAACAGTGGAAAAAAGTTTCATGGCGTGACGGATCACAGTACACAATGTGGCGAGCCGATGGAAGGGTGTGGGTATGGGGAATGCCCAGTGAACGTCATCTGCCAGCGTGTGTAGTACCAACAGTAAAATTCGGAGACGGTGGTGTTATGGTGTGGTGGTGTTTTTCATGGAGGGGGCTTGCACCCCTTGTTTTGCGTGGCAGAGTTACAACACAGGCCTACATTGATGTTTTAAGCACCTTCTTGCTTCCCACTGTTGAAGAGCAATTCGGGGATGGCGATTGCATCTTTCAACATGATCGAGCACCTGTTCATAAAGCACGACCTGTGGTGGAGTGCCAGCGGGAGTGGCCAAGCGGTTCTAGGCGCTACAGTCTGGAACCGTGCGACCGCTACGGTCGCAGGTTCGAATCCTGCCTCACGCACGGATGTGTGTGATGTCCTTAGGTTAGTTAGGTTTAAGTAGTTCTAAGTTCTAGGGGACTGATGACCTCAGCAGTGAAGTCCCATAGTGCTCAGAGCCATTTGAACCATTTTGTGGTGGAGTGGTTACACAATAACATCCCTGTAATAGACTGGCCTGCACAGAGACCTGACCTGAAACCTGTAGAACATCTTTGTGATGTTTTGGAACGCCAGCTTCGTACCAGGCTTCACCGACTGACATTGAAGCCTCTCCTCAGTGCAGCACTCCATGAAGAATGGGCTGCCATTTCCCAGGAAACCTTCCAGCACTTGATTGAACGTATGCCTGCGAGAGTGGAAGCTGTCATCAGGTCTAAGGGTGGGCCAATACCATATTGAGTTCCAGCATTACCGATAGAGGGTGCCACGAACTTGTAAGTCATTTTCAGCCACATGTCCGGATACTTTTGATCACATAGTGTATATGCGATCTTGCGAACACTGGAGCAGATGGGACGTTCTCCTGGTGTTAGATTTCTCGTCTGCTCAGATTCTCTGAGTGCCCTATACTCTCTCCATCGTTTGTACCCAGCAGATACAGTAACCCAGAATATCCAGGATGCCCTCCTACAACAACAACGACTGGGGAAGGAGGTGTCATTGAATTGTGGGGAATGAAAGGGCCGATCGAGCAGCCTAGGAGGAGTGTCGTGATCCTCTGGTATTCCGGTATGCTATCCCCCTGCATGCTATCACCTCGCTATTGAGGTACAAAGGCATGTGTCGACGGGAAGACGGATGGCTGACAGTGACCGATAACAAGCTCCGTGTCATAAAGCCCACAACTCGGCCATGGAGTACTTCCTTCCAGCTACGTCAGTGGGACGAGGTCCTTCTTACTCATTTTCACATAGGCCACATTCCTATGACACATGGATTCTTACTCCAGTGAGAGGACCTCCAATGCGTGGTGCTTGTGGTGTGCAGATCATGGTGCACCACATTTTATTGAACTGCATTTTATTTGTAGACCAGCGGACTGCGGCGGATTTGCTGGCAGATCTGCCATCTGTTTTATGTAATGATCAAACGAAAGTGGTTAGGGTTTTAAAGTTGTGTGAAATGTCCAACGTTTTTATCAAGATTTTAGGGAGATGTTCTTAATGTGTCAAAGGGTGGCTGGTTCACCCTAGGTTTTTTTTTTTTTTTTTGAGTGGTCAGCCAGTCACATGTCCCTGTGATTTGTTTTTAGTTCTTCTTCGTTTTGTTTTCTCTGTGTTTTAATTTCTTGATTAGCTCCCTTCCCTCTTAACTGGTTTTAGTGCTTGTGTGTCTGTCATACAGAGTGACTATGTGGTCATTTCAAGTGCATGTGTGTATAACATTTTCAGTTCATTTCCACGTTCGTTTGTTTTCATAATTGTAACGGTGCTGACGACCTCGCCATTAGCCGGCCGGAATGGCTGTGCAGTTCTAGGCGCTACAATCTGGAACCGAGCGACCTCTACGGTCGCAGGTTCGAATCCTGCCTGGGGCATGGATGTGTGTGCTGTCCTTAGGTTAGTTAGGTTTAATTAGTTCTAAGTTCTAGGCGACTGACGACCTCAGAAGTTAAGTCGCATAATGCTCAGAGCCATTTGAGCCATTTTGAACCTCGCCATTAGGCGCCCATCAGATACACACACACACACACACACACACACACACACACACACACACACACATGCATTCTCGTGGGCAAGAGTACTATTGCTAAAAATAAGTTAGAGTGAACCCCCTCACATGCAGCACACCTTTGAGCAAATAAAAATCTGACTCGTGCAAGCCATGACATTAGTACACTCGCATCCGCACGCTCAACTTGCCATTGGTGCTGACTTAAGCGACTTCGCTACTTGAATAGTTCCGCAACAAGAAGTGACAGGCGTACAGCAGCCACTCTGGCTTTTTCGTGTAAATTGACTGCTTCACAGCACAAGTAGTCGGCCTACGATCATGATCTAGTGGCAGTGTACAAAGCAGTTCGTCAGTTCAAAGACTATATAGATGACAGACCACCCATCATCTACACTATCCATCGACCTTTAGTGGACTTGATCCATAATCTTTTGATGCCCTTGATGATTCCGCCATCTTGGTTATATAGCGCAGTTCATGACCGATGTTAGATATCTACACAGTGCTGAAAACATTATCCCAGACTGCCTGTTGCACACCAACATCCCCTCTGCACAGGTCGACTATAGCAAATTCGCAGAAATACGGCTTTAAAATCAACAACTCATGGATTTACTCCACAACACCATGACCAACTTACAGCTGGAATTTTGCCCAGTTCTGGGAACAGATAAACACCTCTTTTGTGATGTTTCATAAAATCCCTTAGTACCCAAGTCACTACGGAAGTTCATCTCAGAACATCTTCACAACTTGTCGCACCATGGCATCCACCTGATGACATGGTTCATCACGGAATACTATGTGTGGACTAATGTAAAAATGTGCAGAGGGTGGAAGCATGCATGCATAGCTTGTTAATGGATCAAAGTGAAATGTCATGCACAGCCGCCACTTGGTCAGTTTGATACACCAAAATAAAGTTTCTAGCATGTACACCTCGACCTGGTAGGGCCACTGCCCAACTCTGAAGGCAAGTGATGCATACTCTCAGTTGTTGACCACGTCACGCAGTGGGTGGAGGCCGTATCCCTTAGAGACATCACAGCAGAATCAATGGCCAGGACCTTCATCGATACTTGGGATCTCCTCTTTCGGTTGTTGAATCCCTATAACCACTGATCAAGGTTAGCAATTTTAATCGGTGCTCTTCAACGAACTATGCAACATCCGTGACGTTCATCAGTAGTGTATGTCTGCATACCACCTGAAAATCAATGGCCTGATTGAAGACTGGCGTTTACTCTGAAAGCTGCCCTCATGTGTTGTGAGTCAGTTGACCACGGCCCTTCCCTGGCTACCGTTGACGATTTGTTCCATGCATAAGGACAACCTAGCAGAGATCCTATATGGTGCAGCACTTGCTCTATCAGCAGACTTCGTACTCCAGGCAACATCGACATAGACTACGTAACTACCTGCCCTAGCCGAATGTGTCATGGCACACAGCATGCCTTCAGGTGCCTCCTCCATAGCTGCACAGCACTTCGAGAACCTTTCTCCATTAGGTATTAGCGGACACTCTCTCGTCATGTTTCGCAACAGTGCCATTCAGCTGGCACTCCAACCACCGTACACCAACCTTCACAAGGTTCTTAAAAGCGGGTTCGGCAAGGTTGACATCTTATTTCAGGTCAAGCCTAAGATGGTCATGATCCATCAACTCAAGCCTGTGTGGACCTTACGCAACAGCACTAGGGTTGATGATGCTTATAATAATTTCCACAACGAAACTTTGTCTCGAAGCTTGGCAGAAAATCCAAAGACACAATCAATGCCTTTTCTGCACGATAGCAATGGAAATGCTATCTATGACAGTGCTGCTAAAGCAGGGTTACTAAATGACGACTTCCGAAATTCCTTCACTAAAGAAGGCGAAGTAAATATTCTAGTATTTGAATCAAGGACAGCTGCCAACATGAATAACTTAGAAGTAGATGTCCTTGGAGTAGTGAAGCAACTTAAATCACTTAATAAAAGCAAGTCTTCCGGCCCAGACTGTTTACCAATTATGCTTCTTTCAGAGTTTGCTGATACGATAGCACCATACTTAAGAATCATATATTTACACAACCGTTCGCTCTGTGAAAGATCCATACCCAAAGACTGGAAAGTCTCACAGGTCACACCAATATTCAAGAAAGGCAATAGGAGTGATATACTAAATTAAAGACCGACGTCATTAACGCTGAGATGCAGTGGGATTTTGGAACATATATTGTGTTCGAACATTATGAATCACCTCGAAGAGAATGGTCTATTGACACACAGTCAATATGGATTTAGAAAATGTCTTTGTTGTGAAACCTAGCTCTTTGCTGACAAGAAATGTTGATTGCTATCGACAAGGGATTTCAAATTGATTCCGTACTCCTAGATTTCCGGAAGGCTTTTAACACCATACGTCACAAACGACTTGTAATCAAATTGAATTCTTGTGGAATATTGTGTCACTTGTGTGACTGGATTTGTGATTTCCTGTCAGAGAGGTCACGTTAACTGACAAAGCCGTCGAGTAAAACAGAAATGAATTTGGCATTCCTCAAGGTAGTGCTATAGGCCTTCTGCTGTTCCTTATTTACACAAACGATTTAGGAGACAACCTGAGCAGCTGCCTCAGGTTATCTGCACATAACACTGTTGTTAATGTCTAGTAAAGTAATCAGAAGATCAAAACAAATAGCAAAACGGTTTAGATAAGATATCTGTATGGTGTGAAAATTGGCAACTAAACCTAAATAACGAACAGTATGAGGTGTTTCACACGAGTACTAAAAGAATCCGTTAAAATTCAGATACATGATAAATCAATCAAATCTAAAGGCCATAAATTCAAGTTAATAGCTAGGAAATACAATTACGAATAACTGCCGGCGCAGTAGCTTAGCTTGTTCTGTCAGAGTTAGCTACCCTCTGTAAAAAAAAAAAAAAAAAAAAACTGAGTGAACGGATCAACGATGAACTTAACCAGGTGTCATGGAACGTCCGCCTCGAACAGATGCAACGAACAATACCGAACAAAATTATATAAAAAAAACTTGAATTGGAAAGGACACACAGACAGTTTCGTGGGGAAGGCGAAACAAAGACTACGTCTGATTGGCAGAACAATTAGAAGATTAAACGGATCTGCTAAAGAGATTGCCTACATTATGCTTGTCTGTCCTCTTTTGGAGTACTGCTGCATAATGAAGAATCCTTGACAGAATGGATTAATGGGTACATCGAGAGTTCAAAGAAGGGCAGCACGTCTTGTATTACCTCGAAATAGTGGAGAGAGTGTCACGGACATGAAACAGGATTCGGGATGGAAATCTTTAAAACAAAGGCGTCTTTTATTGTGGCAGGACCTTCTCACGATATTTCAATCATCAACTTTCTCCTCCGAATGCGAAAATGTTTTGTTGACGCCGACATACACGGGGGAGAAACGATCACCATCATCATCATATCATCATCATCATCATCATCATCGTCATCATCATAAAATAAAGGAAATCGGGGCTGACACGGAAATATGTAGGTGTTAGTTTTTCTCGTGCGCTGGTCGAGAGTGGAAGTACAGAGAACTATTGTCAAGGTGGATCCTCTACCAGGGACTTTTTTACGTAATTTGCAGATTAGCCGCCGGCTGCGGTGGTCGAGATGTTCTAGGCACTTCAGTCCACTATAATCTTAGAAGATTTTGAGTCAGTGGCAGTGATAGTTCAGATATGTTGATGACACGTTTGCCATCTGGTCACACGGCCGCAAAGACTGGACAATTTCCTGGACCATCTAAACACAAAACATCCCACGTTCACTTCACCATGCAACCAGAGAATGATGGTCAATTCCCGTGCCTGGATGTCATAGTGAAGAGGGAGGCAGATGACACATTCAGCCACTGTGTGTATAGGAAACCAAAACACAGCCAATTATATCTTCAGGCCGACAGCTGCGACCACCAAGCCCAGAAGAATGAGGTGCTCAGGAACCTATCCAAGACACTCTCCGACCCAGACTGTTTGACAGTGGAGTTAAAACATATGCAGCGAGTGTTCATTGACAAGAAATGTTCAACCAGTGACAACCGCAAAGCTTTACATCATACCAGATGACCTGATGCAATGGAAGTGGAACAAGAAGAGAACAGGAAGGTAGGCTTTCAGCCGTATGCAGAATCCTAGAGGAACACGAAATCAAAAATGTGTTCTGCCCACCCAGCAAGATCAGGTTGCTCCTTGGAATGTTGAAGGATGATCTGGGTTTAGGAAAACCTGGTATTTACCATATATCTTGTGAATGTGGTATGTCTTACAACGGTAGTAACACCAGAAAAGTGGACACAAAATGTAAGGAAAGGAACGCTAGAGACATACAAGAATATGACAGGCCACTAAATCAGCAATAGCAGGACCTTACCTGGAACTTGAACACACCATGAATTATGGAAAAATCAGGATAGTGGCTCAAACCCTCAGATTCTGCGAATGCATCTATTGAAATCAAAATGGCGGATAACCTGATCAACCGGGAAGGCCAATTACAGCTTAATAAGGCATGAAATTCGGCTTTGGAATTACTACAACACCTGAAAAACGTCCCCTTATCTGGTAATGAACCATAGATGACCAGGGGCGTAATTAACAGGATTAGACTTCATACAAAGCACCAGGTGGCAACTATCTCATCAGGACACATCCACAGAGGTCACAGACAAAATAAGGGGCAACATAAACGACTTGAAACACCAGGCACCGCACAACCTGGGAGCAGACATAATATGGAGCACCAGACGGCAACCGCTGCCACAAGAGATTACTACAGCACGCACACTCCATCAGCCTGTTGTTGCAGGAAGCACACCTCTCAGGTGCGTACCGAATTCAGAGCACCAGGACAACATGGTCATGAGGCAAGGCTGCAGCAGTTGCGAACAGCATAAGAAACGTCTACAGCATCACGATAGAGCTAGGAACGCTACTGGTGGGCTCGGATCTTATACGAAATGCCATGTATAATATTATGGCTTAAAAGAAGAAATTAATGATTTTAAGCTGGTAATATTAAACTCGTTGTTATTGAACTAGTGTGTTTAGTGTCTGCTTGTATGTCTGTGAAGGACAGTATCAATTTCCAGAGCGGTGTCGACTACTCCCACAGCGTACGTAATTTCGTACACGTAGACAAGTTACTCTCATGGTGTAGAAGCAGCTGCCGACTCCGACAGTTGCCTGTAAAATTCTTGAAATGTAAGAGAAAGAAAACTTCTATAGGACCTTCTCAAATTGGGATACTGCCATTCGCATTTGGTCATTCGATGATTGTCTGCGAGTGAAATGAGTTCGTTTTAGCAGAAAAAACTTGCTCTATGCTTTTGATCATGTTATTGAAGCAGGTTCTACAGCAAACATCGACCACCAAATGTTCGAAGTCCTATACAAGCTTGTCGTACATTATAGTTCATCACAGAATCTTTTGATCAAAAATAAATACGCGAAATTACCTTTGAAATGCACCAAACCGTATTATGGCTGTTACTAAACTCCACATTAACCTTACATGTCGCTTGTGAATCTCAAAAAACACAAATTATACAAAATGGCGGCTAACAATGACTGTTTCATTTCACACACTTCATACATGTCCTCTCGTTAACCTGTCTAGCAACAAAGTCCGGTCACATATAGATTTTCTTACATTTCTTCGCTCACCGTGGAGCAATGCTAAGTCAAGGAATAAATATTTAGCTCGCGCAGGCGAAACGCTTCGCTTCGCGATCTATATTAACTTTGAACTAATAATAATAATAGGAAGATCATTGAACCGATCAACTGATCGATTCACATCTCTTAACCGCCAGTGCAGGGAGACGAAAATTTAATAGTCATGGGTGACTGGAATTTGACAGTAGGAAAAGGAAGAGAAGGAAACGTAGTAGGTGAATATGGATTGGGGCTAAGAAATGAAAGAGGAAGCCGCCTGGTAGAATTTTGCACAGAGCATGATTTAATCATACCTAACACCTGGTTCAAGAATCGCAAAAGAAGGTTGCATACATGGAAGAAGCCTGGAGATACTGACAGGTTTCAGATAGATTATATAATGGTAAGACAGAGATTTAGGAACCAGGTTTTAAATTGTAACACATTTCCAGGGACAGACGTGGACTCTGACCACAATCTATTGTTATGAACTGTAGTTTAAAACTGAAGAAACTGCGAAAAGGTGGGAATTTAAGGAGCTGGGACCTGGGTAAACTGACTAAACCAGAGGTTGTACAGAGTTTCAGGGAGAGTATAATGGAAAAATTGACAGGAATGTGGGAAAGAAATACAGTGGAAGAAGAATGGATAGCTTTGAGGGATGAAGTAGTGAAGGCAGCAGAGGATCAAGTAGGTAAAAAGACGAGGGCTGGTAGAAATCCTTGGGTAACAGAAGAAATATTGAATTTAATTGATGAAAGGAGTAAATATAAAAATGCAATAAATGAAGCCGGCAAAAAGGAATACAAACGTCTCAAAAATGAGATCGGCAGGAAGTGCAAAATGGCTAAGCAGGGATGGCTAGAGGACAAATGTAAGGATGTAGAGGCATATATCACTAGGGGTAAGATACATACTGCCTACAGGAAAATTAAAGAGACCTTTGGGGAAAAGAGAACCACTTATATGAATATCAAGAGCTCAGATGGAAACCCAGTTCTAAGCAAAGAAGGGAAAGCAGAAAGGTGGAAGGAGTATATAGAGGGTCTATACAACGGTGATGTACTTGAGGACAGTGTTATGGAAATGGAAGGGGATGTAGATGAAGGTGAAAACAGAGATATAATACTGTGTGAAGAGTTTGACAGAGCACTGAAACACCTGAGTCGAAACAAGGCCCCGGGAGTAGACAACATTCCATTAGAGCTCCTGACAGCCTTGGGAGAGCCAGTCCTGACAAAACTCTACCATCTGGTGAGCAAGATGTATGAGACCGCCGAAATGCCCTCAGACTTCAAGAAGAATATAATAATTCCAATCCCAAAGAAAGCAGGTGTTGACAGATGTGAAAATTAGCGAACTATCAGTTTAATAAGTCACAGCTGCAAAATACTAACACGAATTCTTTATAGACGAATGGAAAAACTTGTAGAAGCGGACCTCGGGGAAGATCAGTTTGGATTCAGTACAAATATTGGAACACGTGAGGCAATACTGATCTTACGACTCACCTTAGAAGAAAGATTAAGGAAAGGCAAACCTACGTTCCTAGCATTTGTAGACTTAGAGAAAGCTTTCGACGATGTTGACTGGAATAATCTCTTTCAAATTCTAAAGGTGGCAGGGGTAAAATACAGGGAGCGAAAGGCTATTTACAATTTGTACAGAAACCAGATGGCAGTTATAAGAGTCTAGGGGCATGAAAGGGTAGCAGTGGTTGGGAAGGGAGTGAGACAGGGTTGTAGCCTCTCCCCAATGTTATTCACTCTGTACACTGAGCAAGCAGTAAAGGAAACAAAAGAAAAATTGGGTGTAGGTATTAAAATCCATGGAGAAGAAATAAAAACTTTGAGGTTCGCCGATGACATTGTAATTCTGTCAGAGACAGCAAAGGACTTGGAAGAGCAGTTGAACAGAATGGACAGTGTCTTGAAAGGAGGGTATAAGATGAACATCAACAAAAGCAAAACGAGGATAATTAGTTCGCGTGATGCTGAGGGAATTAGATTAGGAAATGAGACACTTAAAGTAGTAAAGGAGTTTTGCTATTTGGGGAGCAAAATAACTGATGATGGTCGAAGTAGAGAGGGTATAAAATGTAGACTGGCAAAGGCAAGAAAAGCTTTTCTGAAGAAGAGGAAATTGTTAACATCGATTATAGGTTTAAGTGTCAGGAAGTCGTTTCTGAAAGTATTTGTATGGAGTGTAGCCACGTATGGAAGTGAAACATGAACAATAAATAGTTTGGACAAGAAGAGAATAGAAGCTTTCGAAATGTGGTGGTACAGAAAAATGCTGAAGATTAGATGGGTAGATCACATAACTAATGAGGAGGTATTGAATAAGGTTGGGGAGAAGAGGAGTTTGTGGCACAACTTGACTAGACGAAGGGATCGGTTGGTAGGACATATTCTGAGACATCGAGGGATCACCAATTTAGTATTGGAGGGCAGCGTGGAGGGTAAAAATCGTAGAGGGAGACCAAGAGATGAATACACTAAGCAGATTCAGAAGGATGTAGGTTGCAGTAGGTACTGGGAGATGAAGAAGCTTGCACAGGATAGAGTAGCATGGAGACCTGCATCAAACCAGTCTCGGGACTGTAGACCAGAACAACAACAAAAACCGCCAGTACGGGTCAAGGGAAATTATATGTGGGACTGCTGCCACCATGGCATACAGCCGCAATGGAGGGAAAGGGCATAGCTAACACCAGTCACTGCCCCTGTATAAGTATGGAACCCACTCAGCAATGCGACCACTCATTCATCATTCAGCTCGAAGGATGGCGCAGTACGCACCTACTCGCGCTCCACTGGGATTCTCTGAGTGGCTAACTCTGTTTAGCTAAGCTCCCTGCTCCGAAAAATCAGGTTGCTGTTTGCTTTCGAAGCAAATTGTCGTGTTTCGGGATCTTGCCATGGCAAAGCTGCCAACTGGGGTTCTTTATCCTGGAGCTGGGGTGAAGGTAGTGGCGGGTCGCCATCTGGCAGAAGCTTTTCTGCTAGCAACCCCACCTGATGGAACACATCAATCAGGGGAGTATCATACCTGATACCCAGTTTAGTTTTCGACGCGGCTACTAGACGCCTCAATAGCTCCTGCAACTGGTACAAGTAGCGATGAGAGCAATGGAAACAAGAAAATATCTGGGGACAGTGTTCCTTGGGATCCAGGGCCTTGGATTCCATATGGCAGGACAGCCTTGTGTACAAGCTTTTTTTGTACTCAGGCTGCCAGTGTCACATGATGTCCTCCGAAGATCGTGTCTTTCTGAGAGCGAATATCCCATTGAGGGGAGACGATGGTACATCCACTGATTGGCAGATACGTGCAGGAGTGCCACAAGGATCGATTCTCGGCCCCTTGCTGTACACCTTGTACACTACCGATATACTGCAGGTGACGTGTACTGAGTTGGCGCTTTCCACTGATGATACAGTGTTATTTAGCACGAATGTCGAACGTCCATATGTTGAGCTATCACCCTCAGTTCACATGCGACTGTTTGGGTTCACAGTCGGCGAAGTAGCGGCTAAAATTCAATTCAGTGAAGAGCCAGGCAGTAATCTTTACTCGATGAATGCTGCCGCCAGATCTTCCGCCAGTCGAGATCCTGGGAACACCAATCCCATGGAGCAGAACAGAGAAGTACCTAGGGGTCATCCTACATCAAAGACTCTCCTGGGCGCCTCACTTTCGTGACATCAGAGGCTGAACCATAGGGTATCTTCGCGCTTTATACCTACTTCTCAGCCCACAGTCGGCGCTGCCACTGCACCACGGTATCATGCTGTACCTAATGCTGGTTCGACCAACACAGCCGTGATGTGGGGAAAAGCCACAGATTCATTCAATGTAACGCTGCAAACGGTCCAGAGCCGCGACTTGAAGACAGTTCTTCATCTTCCAAGGGAGTGCTCCACTTGTCTGCTGCATGAGGGGGCAGGAATGCCACCACTGCAGGACAGAATTTGGCTCACCGCGAGATACTTCTACGAGAAGGCAGGTCAAACCTGCAACTGACTGATCTCTGAGCTGGGCCATCATCTGCACCACAGGCCAACCACGCACTGGCCAGATCTGCTGCGAGAATAACATTCAGGAAATCATCACATCACCAAAGGCCAATTCGTATAAGTATGGTTCTTGTTTCTCTTTTCTCCCCCGCAAGAACAGCATACTTATGCTTACACTGCTCAACGTGTCCGACAAGGAAAGCTCGCAAATGGAGCGTCAGCGCCAAAGCAACCGGTCTCAAGAACCACCTGATGAATGTGGTGAGTTACGACGTCAAAATATCGTATTGGGAAGACGCGGACCTTCAGCAGAATACCTGATTCTACAAGATGACAACGAATCCCAGGGAAAGTCCACAGAATTATATGATAGTTCTATTTTTTCACCTTGTGACAAATTCTGTAGTGAGGCTGAGGAAATGGTACCTCGTACAGTCTGTGCCTTCATCGACTGCATTTCAGCGAAGAAAAGGGCAAAACAGAAAATCAGAAAGAAACTGGCCTCTATGTCTCACACCATTCGCCCTCAGTCATTCATATTACCTCTACTACACGCTGTCGCTTTCTTCATACTCTGGAAGTTTGAATGAAAAAATTTGATCAGTCTGTTTGCTGGTTTGCGATTCAGCGGAATGTATTACGAAAACACAATAAATGGAGTTATCAGCTGTCTACCACACTGAAGAGCCTGTCAATACATATTCGACCCTGTCGATTTCATCATCTACACCATCGACTGCTGGAATATTTTAGACAGCATGTAGGGTATCAAATGCATCACCCCAACCTCAGCTCTCCCACCATCTGAAGATCCAGAAGCTTAATTCGGCTTCCTCTGACAAGGAAGTAGCCCAGCTACATGTTATGGAACTTCAGGTAAATGAACATCATACAAACAACACATTAGAGCAGATTACTGTCCTTGACCAGAACATGATTATTCCCATCTCATCTGACATATTAACACCAAACATGTCCGATATGCTGTGGATGTGTGGTAACTGGTTTCATTCCACGCAGTCTGCTCTACAAGTGTCAGCTGTTCCTGAATGAAAGGGATTTGTGAAGTCTGCTTGTAACACAATTAATGGTTTAAGTAGGACAGTAAATCTGCTACACAATAGCCAGCAGCAAGGTGGCGTAATTTGTTTTGTTACTTTCGACCAACTGCTGTATGTAAAGACTAGAAAAATCCAGTCTGGGATAATTTCCATGGATTTCATACAGTCATCTCCTACATGGGGTGCACAGGTCACACAATGGTATGGTCTGGGCTGAAAGAAATGTCAAGTTTAGTTTATGCTGCAATTCAGTTGACAAGATGTTAATTGGACACGCTTACAGCTGTAGTGATCGGGGACACTTACTTGCTCAGACTGTCTTAGCTTGGATCATTCTGGAGGACGCCAGTGTCTCAGAAGAAGAAAAGAGATGTCTTACGAACATTTTGAGCGACATAAAAGATATTACTGTCCGTTAAATTGAGGAAGATGTTTGTTTGATATCAATTTCAAGTAAATTAAAAAATGAGCTGGCTCGTCTCCAGGAGAATGAACCTACTGCTGCTTTGTGGGTGCAGTATTTAACATGATTTTATTAGTGAAGAAATTAATAGATTCTGAGCGTCGTTGTGATTGGAGCGGCCATTTGGCCTGCATTCAGAAAGTGATACCCTTCTTCCATGCCAGTGGTCATTTTCAATGTGCAAAATGTGTACATCTTTACGTACAAGACTCGACAGCATTAAAAACTAGCCACCTTCATGTCTTCAAGGATTTTATAGGTAATGATTATTTCTCCATAAATCGAACTGCTTCCCCTTGGCCAGAGGCTTGGTCATACATGACTATATAGCAGACTCTAAAGAGCCTCGTTAAAAGCTCGGGTGCTCTGACACGAGGAAAAGACGTAATTGATCCCGTTTAGCGAAATGGGTTGATGGATTCCCTGAAGCAACCACCATCTGCTCGTCATTAGTAGAGTTTACTGAAGTGACTTTTTCAAGCGGGGAGCGGCAGGGCAGTGCAATAAAGATTAGAGTAATGGCTGATAATGCTGTTCAGATGGTTTAAATTAAATGTCTCTATATTCCAGTTTGTATAGGCAGTAATCCATCCACACGTATCATGACAAAATAGGGATGGACAAGATCATACCTAGATTTAAGAGTGGTTCAATGATCATTCTACTCTTCAGAAAATGAATTCAGCTGTGTCTCTGTTGATAGGAATAATGGGAAACTCGAAAATAAATAATGACCAAGGTCTAGATATTGGTACGAGAACCATGCAAAATTATATTGGTTGTAATTTAGGCAACATGAAACAATGTAAGAAGAATTGGTGTTGTCTTTGGCAAGTATGGAGAATGCTGTAGAAGTTCACGGTGAAAAAGTAACTCTAGACTCTCTCACAGTTTTCTAAAAATAGCCATTGCAAGAAAGAGCGATGACGATGTTGCAAAGCTTATGGAATACGAGTTATCTCCATTCCAGTTGGCTCTTTTTAGCTAAGAGGGAATGAGGGAAGGAAAGAAACCTTCTCTCTACGATGCTTTTCCAGAGGACAATTACGCAACTCGTGACCTAACAACGAGTGCCAATATAGTAGATGGAGGTTTTCTCCTTCATCACTTGAAACAGAATTCTTCGTGAAGCCTGGCAGGGGCAAGGCTGAATCCAAACTGCCGTAAGTCTTACAATCCCCCTCTTAATCATCTTGGAGCTGAAGCTCTTTTGTCCAGGTTTGCTTTAACAATACATATATTTCTGAATGGGGTCCCCTTTTACCAAACACAATTTTGTTTTTTATCTTATACATGTTCCATTGCAGTTGCAGCATCCTCAGTGGGCTTTTATTTTATGGCTGTTAAATATAAAGAACGTTATTTATTGTTTGTATGCATGTAAATATTAGTTTTTAAATAGCAATTACAGATTTTTGAAGCAACACATAAAATTATGAATTCATACTTTTTACCACACGATGTTGTTTTCCTGATGTGTTATGCTTTTACAGTGACTGATTTCGTTAATAGTTTGTCATCTGCAACCATATACAACTTAATGTAGACAAATTATTTAACCAAAAATTACGATTTGGAAACTGGTATGCTTGTACTTGAAATTAATAAATTCTATGTAGAAGGCTGTGTGTGTGTGTGTGTGTGTGTGTGTGTGTGTGTGTGTGTGTGTGTTTACATTATGTTTCACTTACGTTTTCTGTTTTCCTCATCTCCTTCACTGTGTTATTGAGCTGCCACTGTCACTGTTTTACTGTTTACCAGCTGTAAAAACAAAACAAGATGGTGGACAGTGGCACAGTTGAAGGTGTAAAAATAAGATGGCTGACAGTGTGTGTGTGGGAGGGGGGGGGGGGGCTCTATAGGTTGGTGTTATCTAATAATTCTTTGAGGGAAGAGAACAAAGTTCCATTGCTGAGAGCTGTATATTCATTTATTACTTGTTTTCCTTCACGTAAGCCTTTTTGTAATTGATAATTTTCTTCAAGTTTTTCTGGAGGGGGTGGGGGGGGGCTGTTGCCGCATTTCAGAATTTTCAAGTCTTTATTGTTGTCTCTTAGATTATATTTCTTGTCCATAAGGTGTTCAGCTAATGTGGAATGGCAGCTGTTACTTCATAGTGCTCTTCTGTGTTCAATGAATCTTGCGTATTAAAGTTTCTGCTTGTCTGTCCTATATAAATTGATTACAGTCCTGATGTGTTAGTTGGTAAATACAAGATGTGTTGTGTTTGTCTGTGCTTGTCTTGGTTGTCCTTAGTTTTATCTGTGTTGTCCGTCCTGTAGGCTATTTTTAGCCTTTGTTTTTTGAATATGTTGCCTATTCTGTGGGCTGCTTTCTTGTTGTAGGTGAGAGTGAACCACTTGTTTGTTGTTGTGGGTGTTTCTTGTTCATGTGTGCTCATATGTGTGTCCTGTGTGTTTGTAAGTTGGTGAGAAGGTTTTTGTTTTTGTGTGTTGGGTGTCCTTTATAATTTTTTTTTAATTTTGTGGTTCAATTTATCTATAGTGTCTGTATTATAACCATTCTCTTCAGCTATTTGTCTGATTGTCTGTAGTTCATTGTTGTAGATGTTTTCAGTGAGTCGAGTTTTGTTCAGTCTGTGTAGCATATATTGGAAGCCGGCTAGTTTGTGCGAAATTTGATGATTAGAATGTTTGTGAATGGCTGTGCTGGTGGTCGTCACTTTCCTGAGTATGGAGAATTGGTGTTAGTTGTTGTGTCTATGTATTGTGAGGTCAAGGAAATTTAACATTTTGTTGTTTTTTGTTTCTATGGTGAACTTTATTTTTGGGTGGACTTTGTTTATATCACTGTTGTGGAGTTGTTGGATGCAACTGAGTGTTTCATCTAGAAGGCATATGATGTCATCTACATAACTATACCAATATATTATCCAGTATTGTTTTGGTCTTACTATTGTTTCAAATATTTTATTTTCAAAGTGATTGAGAAAAATGTTGCCTAGGAGTAACCTGACTGGTGACCCCATTGGAAGACCATCTTCTTGTGAACAGAACTGATTGTCAAATGAGAAACAGCTTGATCTGTGATTAGTTTTAGAATGCCAACTATATCTTTTATGTGGGGTTTGGGAATTTCTGCCTGTTCTAATTATTGTTTGATGATGTTGATGGTTTCTGTGGTGGGGATATTGATGTACACATATGTGATGTCAAATGATGTGAGTATGGCTGTTGTAGGTATGTCTTTGATTTTTTGTATCAGCTTTTTGGTGTTGCGTATGCTTCTGTTGTTTGTGTTTATGTAATTTTTCTGTAAGTATGTGTGCATTTCTCTGGGTATGTGGTACTTGTGTGCACTTCTGAAATTGACAACAGGGAGTATCAGAATGCCCTCCTTGTGGAGCTTTAGTAGGCTGTTCAGTGTGGGTACTTGGGGGTTCTTTTGTTTCAGCCATTTCACTTTCTAATTTGTGAATATGTGTGAGATATTTTTTTAGAAGTGTTAGTGTGTTTTTCTGGTAACTTTGTGTTGGGTCGCTGGTTAGCTTTGTTATGTTGTTGTCTTTCAGAAATTTTAAGGTTTTGTCCTTGTATTCATCCTGTTTTATTATTATCATGGTGCTGCCCTTGTCTGATCTCGTAAGGAGTGCCTCATTGTTTTTAAGTTTGTTCTATATTTTTCTGGAGGTTTTTTCTTCTTCAGTTTTTGTTCCTGTCAATATGATGTTTTTGTTTTCCTTTATTATACATCTTATTTCTTCTGCAACTAAGTCTCTTGTCAGACCTACATTTAAATTTGGGTTACTGTTTCTTTCTTGTTGTTTTATGATGTATTCACTTTCTGTGATAAGATTCTCCACTGTCTTGTGTGTAATGTGTTTGCTGACATTGTATTTTGGGCCTTTTTCTAGAAAATTTATTCCTTGGTTAGTTAGTTGCACGCCAGTCAGGTTGACTGGCGTACAACTAACAGATATTTGTAGAATGAGTGTTTTTTGTGCTTTCTACTTTTGTGTATAATTATTTCATTTTTTTGTTTTAAAAGAGTGTTTAATTGTTGTTGTTGTTTATTCCATTTTGATTTGATTTGTGTTTCTGTGTTTTGTTTGACAGTATTAATGATATCATTAAATATTTCCGAGATTTAGATGTGATTTCCTAGTTCCAGGTGAATTTTGAGTAGTTCAGCATTGGGCTCCTGTTATTTTGTATGTAGGTATCTAATTCTGAAAACAGGAACCCAATGTTGAACCATTCAAAATTCACCTGGAATAGGAAATCGCATCAAAAACACGACCCACGCCATTTACAACAAAAGCAATGGGGGAACGGTTAAGCTGTTCAGCAACATTCCTGGGCAAATTAAGACAATATCCAATATCTTCACCAGCTCCTCGACAGTAGC